>NC_057803.1:262171568-262375391 GCF_018294505.1 Triticum aestivum | reverse complement strand
GGGGGGGTGCGGTGCGTTCTCGTCGCAGATGAAGCCCATGGCGGCATTAGCCTTGCTCAGGAGAACCTGGAGCATTGGGGCGTGCTCGCGCTCCAGCGTTCGCCGTTGAAGCACCTCCTCCCTGTTTTGCCGCATGATGGCCTCGGCGTCATCAACCCGCCTCCAAAGAGAGAGCAGCTCGGCGCGGGCGGAGGCCAAGTCCTCCTACGCCGTGACCAGGGTGGCAGCCGTGGCCTCCTCACGCCTCTCCACCTCCTCCGACCTGGACCGGGGAGCGGCGGTCCTGCCCGCTGCCCCAGTTCCCGCAAGCTTCAGCTCCAAGACACGCTTACCTTCAAGATCCGCATGAACCTCGGCCACCCGGCGGTCGACTTCCTCCTGGACTTGGGCCTCGTGAGCCCCAACGGTATCCTCCGCTTGGGCAAACTGATGCTCCCTCATCTCCAGTTGCTCGAGCTCGAGGCTGTGCTCCACGGCTTCTAGAGCCAATGCCTCCTCGCGCTTCTGGACCTCGACTTCCTCGGCAAGCGTCCCCCTTAGTGCCGCGAGGGCAGCCTGGCGCACCTCCCCTTGCTGCTCGAGGGACGCACTCCAGGCATGGAGCTCCCACGCGCGCTTCTTCGTAGCCTCGCGATGACGATCAGCTTCACGAGCCTCCTCTAGAGCCCAGCAGAAGGCCTCACGGGAGGCCACAAGGGAGGCCTCAGCTTTTACGTTCTCTAGCTCACGCTGGTGACGCTCGAGGTTGATGGCCACTTTCAGCTTGTGCCACTCCTCTGCCAACCAAAGACCCTCGGCCTCAAGGCGCGCGTCAAAACCCTCAAGTTCTTCGCCGAGTCGGTTCATCACGTCCGTCGCCTCCTTGAAGAGCTCATGGAGAACGACGCTCTTCCCGTGCTCGAACTCGAGCGCACGGCCCATTTCGCCCTCCGCCATGGGGGCTGTGGGTGGCGCCCGGCGCGGCACGCTCCCTCTCGGCAAGGGGCTGGGGGCTGGCGCAGCCTCGGGCGCCTGCCGACCCTGACGAGGGGCCCGAGCCGAGCAAGGCCCGCTGCTTGAAGAAGACCCCAGGGTCGAGGCTAGCCAGATGCCAACCGATACCAGGGGGAGCCCTTGGCATGCCTATTGTGCTCCGAGCGAGGCCACGGAGGAAGGACGGCGAAGGCGCGAGCTCGGGGTGCCTTGATGACGGACCAACTCCCATGGCTGACCCCGCGTCGCGGGCGGCACCCGAACCTGCGGCGCTGGAGCTTGGCGGGTGCGGTAGGACGAGAGGGAGCTGCTTCTCAGGAGATTTCACAGCCCCCGCAGAAGGAGTCCTGAGGGAACAATCATCAGGAAGGGAAGATGACTCATAGAAGATCACCAAAATAAGGTACTTACTCGTCGACGGTGATGTACTTTCGTCGCTTCAATGGCCCGAAGATACCACTGCTGCTCGGAGATCCTTTCCTTTTGCAGAGCTCCTCGGAGTCCATGCAAAGCCTACTGAAGCGCTGAACGTGGCGGCCAGTGCGGGGTGAAGCCGGAGAGGTGCTCGGGAGGACAACTTTAGTGGTGCCCGACTGCGAAGAACAGTCGGGCGCCGTTTCACAGCAACCTCCCGAGGTCCCCGAAGTTTCGGCCTTGGGAACCGCGTGCTGCATCGCCTCAGCAACCGGCATTCCAGAATCACGGGATCCCGAGGATGACGCTTCGGGAGCCCCGGGCGGCGTCCGTACCTCAGCACTCGTGCCGCCAGCCTCCGACGGCGCTCGTCCCCCTGCACCCAAATTCGGGGCGAGCCCGGCGTCAGCGATGGAGAGGGGAACCATGCTGGCAGGGTTCTCGTGGGACCCCACAAGGCCGTCCGGATGTAGCCCCCACTCGTCAAAGGGAGGCATGCTCTTCGTGAATTCAGCCTTGTTCCCGCAGCGGTACAACAGACAGTTCTTCCCAGGCAAATTGTCCGGCGAAGGGACACCTTTCAAGACCTTAGCACCATTTGTCGTGCCCCAAGGGGGAGCCCGGACTCCTAAAACCTCATGTGGTCCTGATTGCTGAGCAAGGTCCACATCGGGCGAGAATGGCATTGAAGCAAAGCAACCCGACGCCTAATAAACTCCCTCACCACCATCGGCGCAGTCACGCCACGGTCCTTCAGCATCCTCAGCCAGAACCTGACAGGAGCAAGATGGGGGCTCGCGAGCCTCTCATGGCTCCAGCCAGAGTGGGAAACGGCGGGTGCTGACAGGGTGTGGAGTAGGGGGCTGAGCACACCAACATCGACAAATACCCACCATGTCCGAAACTCGCTCGTAGAGGGAGGAAGCTCGAAGTCGATCCCCGTGCCCGCCGTCGCGGCCACGGCCTAGAAGCTCATGAACCCCAAGCTTTATCGGGGATCAGTCAGATGCAATGAGAAGAAATGGCAGAGAAGGGCCACAGAGGGAGCGATGCCCACCATGGCCTCGCACACAAAGGCAAAGACGGCAAGGAGAGTCACGGATTGGGGGTCGAGATGCTGCATATGGATCTGGTAGTGTTCAAGCACTACGTTGAAGAAGGCAGAGAAAGGGGGAATCAGGCCCGCCCAAAGGGCGTCGATGAAGATTGGGACCTCAGTGACCGTCCGAGCGATGCGAGCGCGAGAGCGGACCAAGCCACCGTCTTCCCCACTCGTTGAAGCTGGTGGCGAGCATTGGGCGCACCTTGTCCATGGCCTTGTCGTTGAGCACTAAGGACGGCCGACTACAGGCTCGGCGGCTAGAGGCGCACTTGGCGGAGACAGTGGCTTCTTCCCCTTGTCAGCTTGTTTCGGCACCATGGCGATGAAGGAGGCGGAGTGCAGGTCAAATTCGAGAGGAGGGGTAGAGTCTCGAGGAAGCAGAAGGACTGTGGAAGCAAGGCATGGGCAATGGGAGAATAACTTTGTAGGTTGCGAGGGCCGCATAGCCAGGCGGGTTCAAAGGCAACATGGGGAAATGCGAATGAATGTCAAGCACCCTGCCACTGTCACTCGACCGCAAACATTGAGATACCTGGTTTTTAAATTCTACTAAATCCAAAACTTATCTGAAATTCATGAACCTTGGCATGCTATCTTTGAGCGGCATCAACATGCCGTGGTACATTTTTTATCTTATTTGGGGTAGGTTTGGGTATGTGCTTCTCACAAACCAGAGCTTGTCACAACAAGCATGATGGTTTCGGTAGGGAATGTCTCACCTTTGGGGATGAAAAGATATCCATTGCCTCTTATTGCTTTTAAGAAATTTCTCGTGTCAACATAGAACAACAGGAGTGTTGTGTCAATTTTTGTGATTTTTCGGGGTTCGTTTGGACATTCTTATGCATTTACTGCATTTTCGATGCATTTATGTGCATAATTCAAATTTGAACTACATACACATGCTCGAGTGCATATAAATTGGTTGAAAAATCAAATCTGTGTCCTTGGGTGCATGCTTAGGTCCCATGCAAGAAATGGGAATGAATTTCAAACACCAGGGCACCGTTGATTGCCAGCAAAACATTGAGATACTTTATTTTTAAATTCTCGTAAATACAAAACTCGTCTAAAATTAAGGAAACTTGGCATGCTATCATAGAGCGGCATGAACATGCCATGGTAAAATATTTGTCCCATTTGGGGCTGTTTTGGGTATATGCTTCTCACAAACCAGAGCTTCTCACAACAAGCATGATGGTTTCGGTTGGGAATGTCCCACCTTTGGGGACGAAACGATATCCTTTGCCTCTTATTGCTTTCAAAAAATTTATCATGTCAACATAGAACAACAGCAGTGTTGTGTCAATTTTTGTGATTTTTTGGGGTTCGTTTGGACATTTTTATGCATTAACTGTGTTTTCAATGCATTTATGTGCATAATTCAAATTTCAACTACATCCACATGCTCTAATGCATGTAAATTGCTTGAAAGTTCAAATATGTGTCCTTGGTTGCATGCTTAGGTCCCATGCAAGAAATGGGAATGAATGTCAAGCACCCTGCCTCCACCACTCGGCCGAAACATTGAGATACGTGCTTTTTAAATTCTAGTAAATCCAAAGCTCGTCGGAAATTCATGAAACTTGGCATGCTATCATGAGCGGCATCGACATGCCGTGGTAAATTATTTGTCCCATTTGGGGTAGGTTTGGGTATATGCTTCTCAAAAACCAGAGCTTCTCACAACAAGCCTGATGGTTTCGGTAGGAAACGTGATGCGGTCATTGGTGTTATTGCTACTAGAAAAGAGAGAAACACCATGGAGATATCCAGGGTCGTGCCATATGTTCAAGATACGGAGAAACACAATAGTATCAGTGCAAAGGAATTGAAAGCTCCAACGCATGCATCTACACAGACTTAGTGTATACTTTATATTGGCTCTGTTGGTATTCAAATTCACTCAGCTGAATCATGGAAGGAAGACATCAAGCCAAACTTCAGAACACCACCATGTAGTTGTAACCTGGCTGGAGAAATTCCAACTGGGGTTCCACTTTGCTAAGAGTCCTAGTTAACTTGCGTTAGATGTACGTGATCAGCGTAGCCATATTATTTTATTAGAAAAACATTATTTAGTATGGTTAGGAGAGATATTCCTATACGTATAACAGAGATTAGTTGATATAGAGTCCGTATCATTTTAGTTTCTCTCGTCGGTCGGTTTGGCCGTGTGACGCCTATATAAAAGGCTGGCTACGGCCGATGTATCAGGTCAGATTTTTGTTTTAGTCGTGAGTTCAATAAAACTACAGAAAACATCCCATGTTGGGGGACACCAAATATCTTTGTTGCTGATCCGAAGGGATTTTGTTGCTGCTGCGTGTGGAGTCGATCTAACCTACTCGACACAAGTTTCTGATCTTACGGTGTTGCATCTTTGCTCGACCAGAATTTCTTGTTCCTGCTGCTAGTACCGTGAAAGATCAGGCCATCGACGACTCGCCATCTAGTCGAGTCTACATCAGAACGTTTCACCTTTCTAGACGAAACAATATCCATTGCCTCTTCTAGATTTCAATTTTTTTTCCTAGTGTCAACATAGAACAACAGGAGTATTGTGTTAATTTTTCGGATTTTTTGGGGTTCGTTTGGACATTTTTATGCATTAATTGAGTTTTCAATGCATTTATGTGCATAATTCAAATTTGAACTACATGCACATGCTCTAATGCATATAAATTGGTGGAAAATTCAAATAGGTGTTCTTGGTTGCATGCTTAGGTCCCATGCAAGAAATGGGAATGAATGTCAAGCACCCTGCAACCGTCACTCGACCGCAAACATTGAGATACCTGGTTTTTAAATTCTACTAAATCCAAAACTTATCTGAAATTCATGAACCTTGGCATGATATCTTTGAGCGGCATCAACATGCCGTGGTAAAATTTTTGTCTCATTTGGGGTAGCTTTGGGTATGTGCTTCTCACAAACCAGAGCTTCTCACAACAAGCATGATGGTTCCGGTAGGGAACGTCTCACCTTTGGGGATGAAAAGATATCCATTGCCTCTTATTGCTTTTAAGAAATTTCTCGTGTCAACATAGAACAACAAGAGTGTTGTGTCAATTTTTGTGATTTTTCGGGGTTCGTTTGGACATTTTTATGCATTTACTGAGTTTTCGATGCATTTATGTGCATAATTCAAATTTGAACTACATACACATGCTCGAGTGCATATAAATTGGTTGAAAAATCAAATCTGTGTCCTTGGGTGCATGCTTAGGTCCCATGCAAGAAATGGGAATGAATTTCAAACACCAGGGCACCGTTGATTGCCGGCAAAACGTTGAGATACTTTATTTTTAAATTCTCGTAAATACAAAACTCATCTAAAATTAAGGAAACTTGGCATGCTATCATGGAGCGGCATGAACATGCCGTGGTAAAATATTTGTCCCATTTGGGGCTGTTTTGGGTATATGCTTCTCACAAACCAGAGCTTCTCACAACAAGCATGATGGTTTCGGTTGGGAATGTCCCACCTTTGGGGACGAAATGATATCCATTGCCTCTTATTTATTTCAAAAAATTTATCATGTCAACATAGAACAACAGGAGTGTTGTGTCAATTTTTGTGATTTTTTGGGGTTCGTTTGGACATTTTTATGCATTAACTGTGTTTTCAATGCATTTATGTGCATAATTCAAATTTGAACTACATCCACATGCTCTAATGCATGTAAATTGCTTGAAAGTTCAAATATGTGTCCTTGGTTGCATGCTTAGGTCCCATGTAAGAAATGGGAATGGATGTCAAGCACCCTGCCTCCATCACTCAGCCAAAAACATTGAGATACGTGCTCTTTAAATTCTAGTAAATCCAAAGCTCGTCGGAAATTCATGAAACTTGGCATGCTATCATGGAGCGGCATCGACATGCCGTGGTAAATTATTTGTCCCATTTGGGGTAGGTTTGGGTATATGCTTCTCAAAAACCAGAGCTTCTCACAACAAGCCTGATGGTTTCGGTAGGGAACGTGATGCGGTCATTGGTGTTATAGCTACTAGAAAAGAGAGAAACACCATGGAGATATCCAGGGTCGTGCCATATGTTCAAGATACGGAGAAACACAATAGTATCAGTGCAAAGGAATTGAAAGCTCCAACGCATGCATCTACACAGACTTCGTGTATACTTTATATTGGCTCTGTTGGTATTCAAATTCACTCAGCTGAATCATGGACAGAAGACATCAAGCCAAACTTCATAACACCACCATGTAGTTGTAACCTGGCTGGAGAAATTCCAACTGGGGTTCCACTTTGCTAAGAGTCCTAGTTAAGTTGGGTTAGATGTACGTGATCAGTGTAGCCGTATTATTTTATTAGAAAAACATTGTTTAGTATGGTTAGGAGAGATATTCCTATACGTATAACAGAGATTAGTTGATATAGAGTCCGTGTCGTTTTAGTTTCTCTCGTCGGTCGGTTTGGCCGTGTGACGCCTATATAAAAGGCTGGCTACGGCCGATGTATCAGGTCAGATTTTTGTTTTAGTCGTGAGTTCAATAAAACTACAGAAAACGTCCCATGTCGGGGGACACCAAATATCTTTGTTGCTGATCCGAAGGGATTTTGTTGCTGATCCGAAGGGATTTTGTTGCTGCTGCGTGTGGAGTCGATCTAACCTACTCGACACAAGTTTCTGATCTTACGGTCTTGCATCTTTGCTCGACCAGAATTTCTTGTTCCTGCTGCTAGTACCGTGAAAGATCAGGCTATCGGCGACTCACCATCTAGTCGAGTCTATATCAAGTGGTATTCAGAGCTAAGGTTGTTCACGGTACTATGTTGATCAAGATGTCAACCTCGGTCAACAAGGGTGATGAGGTTGCCGTTGATTCTGAGGAAATAGTACGTCCAGTTTATGCGGATGATATTCCGCAAAATATTCGGGATGGTTTTGACCACACATGCAACTACATCAAGCAATGTCATGATGTGCTCGGCAAAAGAATAGATGTCCTGATCACTCGGTTCGATGGTTTGGCAGACATCATCAATATGCCGGCAACGAATTCTGCACCACCATAGACTGCTCCGGCTGCTCCACTGCATTATGCACCACCAGCTCGTGATGGACATGCCGGCGTGCATGATCGCCGTCTGGCGGCACAACCTCATGCTGGAGATGATGGTTTCGATGATGGCGTTGACCAGGCAGGGTACGCTCCACGACCACGACACTATGAGCCTCGTCCTAAAACTTCCGTTCGTGATGGAGTGCATGACCGAGTTGGTCAAGCTGTGCGTGTGCCTTTGGATGATGGAATTGGGCGCATAAAAATTTCAATTCCTTCGTTCTCCGGCAAGTGCGAACCAGAAGGCTATTTGGAGTGGGAGATGCGTGTTGATCAAATATTTGATGCCCATCATTATAGCGAGGAGAAGAAAGTTCAACTTGCTGGAATTGAGTTCACCGGTTACGCGCTAATTTGGTGGAATCAAATTTGTCCTTCAAGACATCGCCCGACTACTTGGCGAGGTGTGAAAGAATTCATGAGGCGTCGTTTTGTTCCTGAACACTATAAAAGAGATATGTACAACAAGTTGCAGCGACTCTCTCAAGGTAATATGAGTGTTGATGAATATTACAAGGAGATGGATTGCTTATGATACGTACAGGGACAACGGAGGATCCAGAGGCGACCATGGCACGTTTCTTTAACGGGATGAATATCGAGGTGCAAGATCGTGTTGAGATGGTGGTCTACTACAACTTACAAGATCTTGTGCACCAAGCTGTGCGTGCGGAACAATAGATTAAGCGACGCCAAGTCAACACAGTTCCTGGTACCACTTTGAACACATGGCGTCGCTCGCAGCATAAGAATGAGGATGTCGGTCCTAGCTCCAGGGCGACATCATCAAATCGCTCTCATGGTTCCATGCAAAAGGATGCTTCAAAATCAGGACTGTCGATGGTTGATTCTAATGTACAGTCGACCGGACGCACTAGTGACATAGAGTGTTTCAAGTGTGGAGGAAGGGGACATATGAAGCGTGAATGTCCTAATGAGAAAAGAGTGTTGCTCACGAGAGATGGCTATGCATCCGCTAGTGATGAAGAGGCAGTTTCTGACACTTCTAGTGAAAAATCTAGGGATGATGACAATGTGGTTGCGAGTTTTGAAGCTGCTGAGTCATATCCTTCACTAATGATGCAGCGAGTGCAAGAGGATCGCATTGAGGATAAGGGGCAACGTTGGAATATTTTTCAAACTCAATGCCAAATCAAAAACACCAATTGTAAGTTGATCATAGATGGAGGAAGCTACACCAATGCGGTCAGCAAGGACTTGGTGGATGCCTTAGCATTGCCTACTTGGAGGCACCCACAACCACACTGCGTCGAATGGTTATATCAATCGGGCAAGTTGAAAGTTACTCACAAGGTGCGTCTTCATTTTTCTGTGGGCGATTATATTGATACGGTGATATGTGATGTTCTGCCAATGAATGCATGCCACTTGTTGTTGGGGAGGCCTTGGCAATATGATCGACGTGCCACACATGAGGGGAGGTCCAACACTTATTCTTTTTGGGAGGCCGGAAAGCGGCGTGTGTTGCAGCCAATGTTTGTTAGCACAATCCAGGTTGATGCCACTGTTTCGTTACAGAAGAAAATTGAGAAGAATACATTGAAATCGAGGACGGTTTCTCTTAAAGGAGGAGGGGATGATGCGGTCATTGGTGTTATAGCTAGTTGAAAAGAGAGAAACACCATGGAGATATCCAGGGTCGTGCCATATGTTCAAGATACAGAGAAACACAATAGTATCAGTGCAAAGGAATTGAAAGCTCCAACGCATGCATCTACACAGACTTCGTGTATACTTTATATTGGCTCTGTTGGTATTCAAATTCACTCAGCTGAATCATGGAAGGAAGACATCAAGCCAAACTTCAGAACACCACCATGTAGTTGTAACCTGGCTGGAGAAATTCCAACTGGGGTTCCACTTTGCTAAAAGTCCTAGTTAAGTTGGGTTAGATGTACGTGATCAGCGTAGCCATATTATTTTATTAGAAAAAAATTATTTAGTATGGTTAGGAGAGATATTCCTATACGTATAACAGAGATTAGTTGATATAGAGTCCGTGTCATTTTAGTTTCTCTCGTCGGTCGGTTTGGCCGTGTGACGCCTATATAAAAGGCTGGCTACGACCGATGTATCAGGTCAGATTTTTGTTTCAGTCGTGAGTTCAATAAAACTACAGAAAACGTCCCATGTTGGGAATATCTTTGTTGCTGATCCGAAGGGATTTTGTTGCTGCTGCGTGTGGAGTCGATCTAACCTACTCGACACAAGTTTCTGATCTTACGGTCTTGCATCTTTGCTCGTCCAGAATTTCTTGTTCCTGCTGCTAGTACCGTGAAAGATCAGGTCATCGACGACTCGCCATCTAGTCGAGTCTACATCAGGACGTTTCACCTTTCTAAACGAAACAATATCCATTGCCTCTTCTAGATTTCAATTTTTTTTCCTAGTGTCAACATAGAACAACAGGAGTATTGTGTTAATTTTTCGGATTTTTTGGGGTTCGTTTGGACATTTTTATGCATTAATTGAGTTTTCAATGCATTTATGTGCATAATTCAAATTTGAACTACATGCACATGCTCTAATGCATATAAATTGGTGGAAAATTCAAATAGGTGTTCTTGGTTGCATGCTTAGGTCCCATGCAAGAAATGGGAATGAATGTCAAGCACCCTGCAACCGTCACTCGACCTCAAACATTGAGATACCTGGTTTTTAAATTCTACTAAATCCAAAACTTATCTGAAATTCATGAACCTTGGCATGATATCTTTGAGCGGCATCAACATGCCGTGGTAAAATTTTTGTCTCATTTGGGGTAGGTTTGGGTATGTGCTTCTCACAAACCAGAGCTTCTCACAACAAGCATGATGGTTCCGGTAGGGAATGTCTCACCTTTGGGGATGAAAAGATATCCATTGCCTCTTATTGCTTTAAAGAAATTTCTTGTGTCAACATAGAACAAGAAGAGTGTTGTGTCAATTTTTGTGATTTTTCGGGGTTTGTTTGGACATTTTTATGCATTTACTGAGTTTTTGATTCATTTATGTGCATAATTCAAATTTGAACTACATACACATGCTCGAGTGCATATAAATTGGTTGAAAAATCAAATCTGTGTCCTTGGGTGCATGCTTAGGTCCCATGCAAGAAATGGGAATGAATTTCAAACACCAGGGCACCGTTGATTGCCGGCAAAACGTTGAGATACTTTATTTTTAAATTCTCGTAAATACAAAACTCATCTAAAATTAAGGAAACTTGGCATCCTATCATGGAGCGGCATGAACATGCAGTGGTAAAATATTTGTCCCATTTGGGGCTGTTTCGGGTATATGCTTCTCACAAACCAGAGCTTCTCACAACAAGCATGATGGTTTCGGTTGGTAATGTCCCACCTTTGGGGACAAAACGATATCCATTGCCTCTTATTGATTTCAAAAAATTTATCGTGTCAACATAGAACAACAGGAGTGTTGTGTCAATTTTTGTGATTTTTTGGGGTTCGTTTGGACATTTTTATGCATTAACTGTGTTTTCAATGCATTTATGTGCATAATTCAAATTTGAACTACATCCACATGCTCTAATGCATGTAAATTGCTTGAAAGTTCAAATATGTGTCCTTGGTTGCATGCTTAGGTCCCATGTAAGAAATGGGAATGAATGTCAAGCACCCTGCGTCCATCACTCGGCCGAAAACATTGAGATACGTGCTTTTTAAATTCTCGTAAATCCAAAGCTCGTTGGAAATTCATGAAACTTGGCATGCTATCATGGAGTGGCATTGACATGCCGTGGTAAATTATTTGTCCCATTTGGGGTAGGTTTGGATATATGCTTCTCAAAAACCAGAGCTTCTCACAACAAGCCTGATGGTTTCGGTAGGGAACGTTTCACCTTTCTAGACGAAACGATATCCATTGCCTCTTCTAGAATTCAATTTTTTTCCTAGTGTCAATATAGAACAACAGGAGTATTGTGTTAATTTTTCAGATTTTTTGGGGTTCGTTTGGACATTTTTATGTATTAATTGAGTTTTCAATGCATTTATGTGAATAATTCAAATTTTAACTACATGCACATGCTCTAATGCATATAAATTGGTGGAAAATTCAAATAGGTGTTCTTGGTTGCATGCTTAGGTCCCATGCAAGAGATGGGAATGAATGTCAAGCACCCTGCCACCGTCACTCGACTACAAACAATGAGATACCTGGTTTTTAAATTCTACTAAATCCAAAACTCGTCTGAAATTCATGAAACTTGGCATGCTATTTTTGAGTGGCATCAACATACCGTGGTAAAATTTTGTCTGATTTGGGGTAGGTTTGGGTATGTGCTTCTCACTAACAAGAGCTTCTCACAACAAGCATGATGGTTTCGGTAGGGAACGTCTCACCTTTGGGGATGAAAATATATCCATTGCCTCTTATTGCTTTCAAGAAATTTCTCGTGTCAACATAGAACAACTGGAGTGTTGTGTCAATTTTTGTGATTTTTCGGGGTTCGTTTGGACATTTTTATGGATTTACTGAGTTTCCGATGCATTTATTTGCATAATTCAAATTTGAACTACATGCACATGCTCAAGTGCATATAAATTGGTTGAAAAATCAAATCTGGGTCCTTGGGTGCATGCTTAGGTCCCATGCAAGAAATGGGAATGAATTTCAAACACCAGGGCACCGTTGATTATCGTCAGAACTTTGAGATACTTTATTTTCAAATTCTCGTAAATATAAAACTCGTCTGAAATTAAGGAAACTTGGCATGCTATCATGGAGCGGCATGAACATGCCGTGGTAAAATTTTTGTCCCGTTTGGGGCTGGTTTGGGTATATGCTTCTCACAAACCAGAGCTTCTCACAACAAGCATGATGGTTTCGGTTGGGAACGTCCCACCTTTGGGGACGAAACAATATCCATTGCCTCTTATTGCTTCAAAAAAAATTATCGTGTCAACATAGAACAACAGGAGTGTTGTGTCAATTTTTGTGATTTTTTGGGGTTCGTTTGGACATTTTTATGCATTAACTGTGTTTTCAATGCATGTATGTGCATAATTCAAATTTGAACTACATCCACGTGTTCTAATGCATGTAAATTGCTTGAAAGTTCGAATATGTGTCCTTGGTTGCATGCTTAGGTCCCATGCAAGAAATGGGAATGAATGTCAAGCACCCTGCCTCCATCACTCGGCCGAAAACATTGAGATACGTGCTTTTTAAATTCTAGTAAATCCAAAGCTCGTCGAAAATTCATGAAACTTGGCATGCTATCATGGAGCGGCATCGACATGCTGTGGTAAATTATTTGTCCCATTTGGGGTAGGTTTGGGTATATACTTCTCAAAAACTAGAGCTTCTCACAACAAGCCTGATGGTTTCGGTAGCGAACGTTTCACCTTTTTAGACGAAACTATATCCATTGCCTCTTCTAGATTTCAATTTTTTTCCCTAGTGTCAACATAGAACAACAAGAGTATTGTGTTAATTTTTCGGATTTTTTGGGGTTCGTTTGGACATATTTATGCATTAATTGAGTTTTCAATGCATTTATGTGCATAATTCAAATTTGAACTACATGCACATGCTCTAATGCATATAAATTGGTGGAAAATTCAAATAGGTGTTCTTGGTTGCATGCTTAGGTCCCATGCAAGAAATGGGAATGAATGTCAAGCACCCTGCCACCGTCACTCGACCGCCAACATTGAGATACCTGGTTTTTAAATTCTACTAAATCCAAAACTTATCTGAAAATCATGAAACTTGGCATGCTATCTTTGAGTGGCATCAACATGCCGTGGTTAATTTTTTGTCCCATTTGGGGTAGGTTTGGGTATGTGCTTGTCACAAACCAGAGCTTCTCACAACAAGCATGATGGTTTCGGTAGGGAATGTCTCACCTTTGGGGATGAAAAGATATCCATTGCCTCTTATTGCTTTTAAGAAATTTCTCGTGTCAACATAGAACAACAGGAGTGTTGTGTCAAATTTTGTGATTTTTCGGGGTTCGTTTGGACATTTTTATGCATTTACTGAGTTTTTGATGCATTTATGTGCATAATTCAAATTTGAACTACATGCACATGCTCGAGTGCATATAAATTGGTTGAAAAACCAAATATGTGTCCTTGGGTGCATGCCTAGGTCCCATGCAAGAAATGGGAATGAATTTCAAACACCAGGGCACCGTTGATTGCCCGCAAAACGTTGAGATACTTTATTTTTAAATTTTGGTAAATACAAAACTCGTATGAAATTAAGGAAACTTGGCATGCTATCATGGAGCGGCATGAACATGTCATGGTAAAATTTTTGTCCCATTTGGGGCTAGTTTGGGTATATGCTTCTCACAAACCAGAGCTTCTCACAACAAGCATGATGGTTTCGGTTGGGAACGGCCCACCTTTGGGGACGAAACAATATCCATTGCCTCTTATTGCTTCAAAAAAATTTATCGTGTCAACATAGAACAACAGGAGTGTTGTGTCAATTTTTGTGATTTTTGGGGTTCGTTTGGACATTTTTATGCATTAACTGTGTTTTCAATGCATGTATGTGCATAATTGAAATTTGAACTACATCCACATGTTCTAATGCATGTAAATTGCTTGAAAGTTTGAATATGTGTCCATGGTTGCATGCTTAGGTCCCATGCAAGAAATGGGAATGAATGTCAAGCACCCTACCTCCATCACTCGGCCGAAAACATTGAGATACGTGTTTTTAAATTCTAGTAAATCCAAAGCTCGTCGGAAATTCATGAAACTTGGCATGCTATCATGGAGCGGCATCGACATGCCGTGGTAAATTATTTGTCCCATTTGGGGTAGGTTTGGGTATATGCTTCACAAAAACCAGAGCTTCTCACAACAAGCCTGATGGTTTCGGTAGCGAACGTTTCACCTTTCTAGATGAAACTATATCCATTGCCTCTTCTAGATTTCAATTTTTTTACTAGTGTCAACATAGAACAACAGGAGTATTGTGTTAAATTTTCGGATTTTTTGGGGTACGTTTGGACATTTTTTATGCATTAATTGAGTTTTCAATGCATTACGTGCATAATTCAAATTTGAACTACATGCACATGCTCTAATGCATATAAATTGGTGGAAAATTCAAATAGGTGTTCTTGGTTGCATGCTTAGGTCCCATGCAAGAAATGGGAATGAATGTCAAGCACCCTGCCACCGTCACTCGACTGCAAACATTGAGATACCTGGTTTTTAAATTCTATAAATCCAAAACTCATCTGAAATTCATGAAACTTGGCATGCTATTTTTGAGTGGCATCAACATGCCATGGTAAAATTTTGTCTCATTTGGGGTAGGTTTGGGTATGTGCTTCTCACAAACAAGAGCTTCTCACAACAAGCATGATGGGTTCGTGTCGGTGTACTAGAATAGGGGTACCCTAGTACCCCGAACTTGTGCACGGGCAGTTGCAGCACCCCGCGGCAAAGGCTTGCCGGGCGAACGCCAAGATCCCCCAAGGTTCCCTTGGAGCCATCCAAGAACAAAGTATTTAAGCTAAGGAGACAAGACCTCGGCAAGAGGAGCTTTTTACGTTTTTACCCTCCTCTGCGTTGCCACCTGTCGGTGACCCCTTTAGCGTATAAAAGGAGGCCCATGCGCAACATAGAGGGGGTTCGGTTTGGAGCCTTGGACAGTCGGCTTCGATTTATTCGTAGCCCAGAAAACATCAAACTCTCGCTTTGGAGAGCAAGAACACCAGATAATACAACCAGACAAGCAGCAGTAGGAGTGTTATCTCTCCGGAGAGCTCCAAAGCTGGGTAAACTGCTCGTGTGCCTCGCCTCGATCTGCTCTTCGTGCGACCTCCGCCCCCCGCTGAACCGAAAGGGGCCCGGTCCGCCGGCCCCATAGGTGTTCGTGGATCAGTTCACCCCGACATCTTTGGCGCGCCAGGTAGGGGCGTGTCGAGATTGTGTGAACCAGATCCGGCGTTCACACGAGCTAGTTCTTTATTCCCTTCATCAACATGCCACCGAAGAAGAAGACTTTGGCGGCAGCCGCTCCATCCACGTCACTTCCGCCACCATTGGAGCAAACGAGTGGTGGGATGGACGCCGGCAGAAGAAAGGACGTCGACGAGGAAGCTCATGATGCCGCCAGGTCCAAGAACAAGGCTGCACAAACCTCGGTAACTGTACATGTTCCACGCCACTCTCAGGAGGCGCAAGATCAACAGTGTCATGGCACTAGCAGTGCCATACGCATGATAGCCCAAGACCAAGCTGGTGGATCTCAGGGCGCTCAAGATCAGCATGCACGCCAGCGTGCTGACACGAGCGGGGCACGGTCGCCTGGACGGGATACTGCTCCTTCTAACATAGTTAGAAGTTCGAGCACGTCCCGTTCCTCGCGCCGTCCGCCACTGCCACCCACCACTCCAGCAGAAGCTTTGGTGCGAGCTCAACTTCTCCTAGATTACCCTCCGACGTCAGACAAGATCGACGAATGGAGAGCCACCATTCAGAGTCTCATCGGCTACGCCAACGGCGACACTCCACGGTGGCCGAGCGCGTCGCCGCCGCGGCAGGACCGCCAGACGCGAGCCGGTGGCGACGAAACGTGCGGAGGTGCAACTACCATGCAATCACCGCCTCGAAGGCCAAGATCGTCGACTCGCCCGATCCACCTTGACAGCGACTCCACTGCATCGTCCGATCCACGAGCTCGTCGTGATCAGCGCCAAGTTCTTCACGATCGACAACAAGAAGACGCTCGAACCCGCATCGAGCGCCGAAGAGAAGTGCGACGTCAATCCGACAAGCGCGCTGGGCCCTTTGTTGACATGCATGCTCCAGGGGAACCAGGCGATCTGCCGTACGCGGTAGGTTGTCCTGCGTTCACTCGTGAGCTGCGGCAAGTCCAGTGGCCCAGTACAAAGAACTTCAAGCCAGACGTACCGGAGAAGTACGACGGCAAGACGCATCCGTCAGAGTTCCTCAGCATCTACACCATTGCGGTACAAGCTGCCGGGGGACGAGATGACAAGATCCTTGCCAACTACTTCCCGCTGGTGCTCAAGCCCAACGTCAGATCCTGGCTCATGCACTTGCCGGACAACTCCATATCCTCTTGGGCTGATCTGTGCCATCAGTTTGTCGGTGCCTTTACCGGCGGACACAAGCCTCATGGCCAGGAGAGTGATCTTCATCTGCTCACCCAGAAGGAAGGAGATCCCCTGTGCAAGTACATTCAGAGATTCAGTAGCATGCAGCACAACATCCCAGACGTCCACCCTGCCGTGGTGATCAGCGCGTTCCATCAGAACGTGCGGAACCGCAGGATGCGGGAGGAAATGGCGATGTGCAAGATCAGGGACGTCAGTGAGTTATATGCACTGGCCGACAAGTGTGCGCGTGCTGAGGAAGGGAGGAGACTCCCCGGAGAAAATATAGGAGCGGGAGGATCTGACAGCGAAGATGCTGCCCCGACAAGGAAAAACCGGTGGCGGAACAATAGAAGGAGGAAAGGCAAAGAAGTGCTAGTTGTTGAGCAGTCCGGCAACGGTGGCGGCGCCAAGGAAGCCAAAACTGGTGATTCCGGCAAGGAGGTTGCCGCGGAGGTGGCGGTCGCCGACAAGAAGGACGGCACCAACAAGCAGTATTGCAAGATTCACCGCACCAAGGGCCATGATCTTCAAAACTGTAAGAGAGTCGAGCAACTTGTTGAGCAACAGAAAGCTGAATACGAGCGGCGCGACAAAGAGAAGGCCCAGGAAGGAGCTGGTGGATCCGGCAAGAAACGTCCCGGCCGAGGAGGACGCCGCGGCAAGGCCAAGCACCGGCAAGGAGACAGACCTCCTCGCGGCCGCGACAAGGATGAAGATGACGGCGACGATGAAGATATGGATGATGAGGAGACTGGTGAGCAGGAGTTCCAGAAAGCCACAGAGGTCCTGTGCGTTGACGGTGGTGCTTCTCTGCATGCCTCGCACCGCCAGCTCAAGCAGTGGGTGCGGGAAGTTAATGCAGCAGAACCACCCGTTGATTCACGCAAGCCTCTGAAATGGTCCGTCACGCCTATCATCTTTGATATTGAGGACCACCCGGATCGCATAACTGCGGTCGGGTGCTTACCGATGTTGGTTTCACCAACAATCCGCAACCTCAAGGTCACTAAGATGCTAGTTGACGGCGGGGCCGGCTTGAATCTGATCTCCTCCGCGGTGCTCCAGAAACTCCAGATCCCTGACAACGAGCTCGAAGAGACCGGCACATTTCAAGGAATCAATCCGGGAAGGAGCAAGCCAAAGGGAAAGATCACGTTGCCGGTAACATTTGGCAGTGAGCTGAACTTCAGGACTAAGAGGGTCACGTTTGACGTTGCCGACTTTCCATTACCTTACAATGGAATCCTTGGCCGTCCGGCACTCGCCATGTTCATGGCATCCTCTCACTATGCGTACAACGTACTGAAAATGCCAGGGCCAATAAGTGTCATCTCTGTCCCTAGCGACAAGAAGGATGCTCTTATTTGTGCCGACAAGACCTACCAGGAAGCAGCAGCTGCAGCAGAACGGAGGACACTTGCCGCTGAAGCTCCCGGGGGGAAGAAGAAGACCAAGTCCGGCAAGAGCTCTGATGCCTACTCCGGCAAGCGCACCTCTTCGGAGTGCTGCGCTACCGTCGAGGACGCACCATCCAGCTCCACCGGCAAGTGTAAGAAAGCAATGGCAGCTCCAGCTGAGATCAAGAAGGTGTCCGCCAAGGAGGATGGCACTGGTGGTACCTTCACCATCAGCGCCACTCTTGACCCCAAATAGGAAAGCGCGCTCGTTGCTTTCCTGCGGGCGAATGTCGACGTGTTTGCGTGGCAACCGTCTGATATCCCCGGTGTTCCCAGGAAAGTAATTGAGCACCACCTTGCCGTCTGTCCTCATGCGCGGCCCGTCAAGCAGAGAGTCAGGAAACAGGCAGTAGAGCGCCAAGAATTCATCGCAGAAGAAATCAAGAAGTTGGAAGCAGCAGGCCTTGTCAGAGGAGTACTCCATCCCACGTGGTTGGCCAATCCTGTTGTTGTGCGCAAGGCTAACGGGAAATGGAGACTTTGTATTGACTTCACTGATGTTAATAAAGCTTGTCCCAAAGACCCATTTCCCTTGCTGCGTATTGACCAGATTGTTGACTCCACAGCCGGATGTGATTTGCTTTCATTTCTTGATGCATACTCAGGATACCATCAGATCTTCATGGCAGAAGAAGATGAAGAGAAAACCGCATTTATCACCCCGTGTGGCACGTACTGCTTCGTACGGATGCCTTTCGGTTTGAAGAATGCTGGTTCAACATTTGCAAGGGTAGTCCACCATGCTTTTGAGCCACAAATACACAGAAATGTGGAAGCTTACATGGATGACATAGTGGTCAAGAGCAAGAACAAGGCGACCCTGATTCAAGATTTAGACGAAACATTTGCAAACCTGCGCAAAATCAACCTCAAGCTTAACCCCGAGAAGTGCGTGTTTGGAGTCCCTTCCGGCAAGCTTCTCGGGTTCTTCGTGTCTCAGCGGGGAATTGAAGCCAATCCCGACAAGATCAAAGCCATTGAGCAGATCGAAGCACCAAAGCGCGTCAAGGATGTACGAAGGCTTGCCGGTTGCGTGGCTGCTCTCAGCAGGTTTATCTCTAGATCTGCCGAGCGCGCCTTGCCATTTTTCAAAATTCTGAAAAAGGCAGGTCCAATGAAATGGACTCCGGAAGCGGAGGCTGCGCTGCAGGACTTGAAGAGATACATGTCCTCCACTCCAACGCTTGTCGCACCTAAGCCACAAGAGAAGTTGCTGCTGTATATAGTGGCAACCAATCAAGTGGTTAGTGTTGCGTTAGTGGCGGAGAGGGAGGCGGATGATGAGCTAGCAACCACGGCAAGCTCTGGTCCCGACAAACATGGGTTTGCGCAGGAACATGATGAGATGCCAAGGAGAATGGTGCAGCGCCCAGTTTACTTTGTCAGTTCTCTTGTGCAGGGGGCTAGATCAAGGTACTCTGGTGTGCAGAAGTTGCTTTTCGGCCTCCTCATGGCCTCGAGAAAGCTGCGCCATTACTTCCAAGCACATGAGATCACAGTCGTCACTCGCTTTCCGCTGAAGAGGATACTGCAAAATCCAGAAGCAACAGGCAGGATTGTCGAGTGGGCGCTGGAACTGTCAAGCTTTGGCCTCAAGTTTGAGAGCACCTCAACTATCCAAAGCAGAGCATTTGCAGAGTTCATAGCAGAGTGGACGCCAACCCCAGATGAAGAAATTCCAGAAACGAGCATCCCCGTCAAAGAGGCAAGCAAAGAGTGGCTGATGTACTTTGATGGTGCCTTCTCGCTGCAAGGCGCCGGTGCAGGCGTGCTGCTTGTCGCACCCACTAGAGAGCACCTCAACTACGTAGTCCAGATGCACTTTCCCAAAGGGCAAGCAACCAACAATACTGCAGAGTATGAAGGATTGCTTGCCGGTCTCAGAATCGCAGCAGACCTTGGGATCAAGAAGCTCATTGTCAGGGGTGACTCATAGCTTGTCGTCCAACAAGTAAACAAGAACTACCAGTGTCCGTTGATGGAAGCGTATGTCGATGAAGTGAGGAAGCTAGAAGAGCACTTTGACGGCCTACAAATGGAGCATATCCCAAGAGCTCAGAATGATATTGCTGACGGCCTATCAAAGTGCGCCGCACTAAAGTTACCTGTGGAACCAGGGATCTTTGTGCTTAAGTTGACTCAACCATCCGTAACACCATCAACTGGACAAAGCAAGAAGAGGAAGTTGGTTTCCGGCGACTACTTTCCGGCAGAGCTCCCCGAAGCCGCCGCCAAGAAAGTCCCCAAGATGAACACCAAGAAGGCTGAGGGGCAGTCTGCTCCGGCAAGCCTAATGGTTTGTTCCGTTGAAGCAGACGCTCCTGACAAGTTTTGCTCCGGCAAGCTTGCCGGGGAACATCAAGCTCCGGCAAGGCCGCAAGTCCTTGCCGTAGAAGCAGATGTTCCCGCAGCAGCAGATGTGCCTTTAGTCCTTGCTGTCGAGCCACAAGCTCCAGCATGGGCACAACAGATTGTCCACTTCCTTCGGACAGGAGAACTTCCCAAAGAACAAGAAGAAGCGGAAAGAGTAGCCTGGCAGTCAAGTATGTACCAGTTTGTCGATAGCATACTGTACAGAAGAAGACTCAACGGTGTGAAATTGAAGTGTATTCGCCGGGAAGATGGGCAAAATCTGTTGGCGGAGATACATGGAGGCGTATGTGGCCACCACATTGGCGCAAGAGCACTTGCCGGCAAAGCTTTCCGGCAAGGTTTCTTTTGGCCGACAGCCCTCCAGGATGCAACTGCACAAGTAACCAAGTGTGAAGCGTGCCAGTTCCACTCCAAACAGATACACCAGCCAGCTCAAGCTCTCCAGACAATCCCTTTATCCTGGCCATTTTTGGTCTGGGGGCTCGATATCCACGGCCCTTTCCCCCGAGCTGTCGGGGGCTTTGAGTACTTGTACGTCGCGATCGACAAGTTCACAAAGTGGCCGGAAGTGCAGCCAGTGAGGAAGGTGACAGCACAGTCAGCAGTCAAGTTCTTCAGGTCGATTGTTTGCCGTTTTGGGATCCCTAACAGGATCATCACCGACAATGGCACGCAATTCACGAGTCGCACCTTCATGCAGTACGTCCAAGACCTTGGCGCCAAGGTCTGCTTCGCTTCTGTTGCTCATCCAAGAAGCAACGGTCAAGCAGAGAGGGCAAATGCTGAAGTGCTGCGCGGGCTCAAGACCAGAACTTTCGACAGGATGCACAGGTGCGGAAGGAACTGGATCGAGGAGCTGCCGGTGGTTCTTTGGTCGATCAGAACGACGCCAAATCGAGCCACTGGCCAGACACCTTTCGCTCTAGTCTATGGAGCAGAGGCAGTTCTCCCCACGGAACTCGTATACGGATCACCTCGAGTGCTCGCTTATGATGAGCTTGAGCAAGAACAGCTGCGACAAGACGACGCGCTGCTCCTTGAGGAAGATCGTCTTCAGGCTGCTGTACGAGCTGCTTGATACCAGCAAGCATTGCGCCGCTATCATAGCCGCAAAGTTAAAGCCAGAAGCTTCCAGGAAGGCGACCTTGTTCTTCGGCGTGTTCAGTCCGCCAAGAATTTCAACAAGTTGACGCCGAAGTGGGAAGGCCCTTATCGGGTGAGACGAGTCACAAGGCCTGGAGCTGTCCGCCTTGAGACCGAAGATGGCATTCCAGTGAGCAACTCCTGGAACATAGAACATCTTCGTAAGTTTTTCCCATAAGGCGCGGTTGCCGGAACCCGTTCCAGCAACCACCTTTTGTACAAGTCTTGCCGCTGTTGCATGTAATCCTTTGTACAAAGCCGGGCGCAGATCCCGTGCATAAGTAAAACCCCATGTGCTCCGCACAGCTTGTCCATTTCATGCGTTAGTTCCTTTCTTGCATGTGATTATCTGACACTTTGTGCAGCACCTACATCCGGTAAGCACTAACGAGCCGAAGAGCTCCATATTATTATTTTCTCTTCTTTCTTTTTCTTTTAAAGGAAAAGAAGGTTCTCTCGCACACAAGTTTGCCGGGGGGAAGGAGAAGATTGTGGTATGGGCCAGGCGTCGTTCAAGCAAAGACTTGCCTTACCGGGAAGCAAATGACAGAAAAGCTAAGTTGCCAAAGTTTGAGTGATCACTTTTTAAAATTTTTGAGTTATCTTCCTCGAACGACCCTGCTTTGTATGGAAAACCTGTGCGCGGAGGAACCAACTCATGGCTAGTTGCGCCCTTACTTTGTTTCGAGTCCGCTCAACAGCTTAAGCATGCTGCATCTAGTCACGACAAGGTTTCTTGTCGGAAGCAGCACCGCCAGCAGGCTGCTGAAGTTCCGCACTCAGCGCTCGCGGCTCGGGCGCCTGCGCCGACAAGTTCCCTAGAAGCGTAGGGTGAAAACATACAAAGGAAGGAATCTAGTAGAGGAAATAACATTGCAATTGATAACAGAAATAAAGTTATATTACAAAGATAACTTGTCGCAGCTCTAACAGACTGTTCTCATAACATGACTAGCAGCGACAAGGGAAAAGAAGAAATGGGCGGCCTAATCTACGCGTCCGCCCTCGACTCTCTTGATCTCGCTCACCTTGTCCACAATGGGTGCGACAAGGGCCTTGAGTGCATCCAGATCGGCGTCAGGCGGCAAGGACCTGAGGACGTTGGTGAAGCTGAGGCCTGGATTACGGAAGGCTACCTTCATCAGCACCTTCTGGAAAACCCCGGCGCGGATTTTGCGCGACTCGTCGGCCAGCTGCTTCGGGATCCTCTCCCGGAGCCGCTCGAGTGCCGTCGCCACGCCCTTGAAGAACAGGCTGAGCTTGGCGCTGGGTTGAAGACTCTCGTCGGAAGGATACCCAAAGTCCTCCATCCCCAGCTGCGCCAGCTCCTCGTTGATGACTGCGGCAGTGTTCACCAGACCCTCGGTCCAGTGCTCCACTGTGTCTTTGAACGAGTTATGGGTAACTGCAATGCTCTCCAGCAGCGCCGCGTCAGCCTTGACCTTCTCCGACAAGGTCTTCTCCCGATCCTTGGCGGCCTCCAGCGTCTGCGTCAGCGTGGCCAGCTTCAGCTCCAGGTCTGCTTTGGAATCCTTGGCGGCGCTGAGCTCCTTGCCCCTCTCAGCGAGAAGGCCTTGCAGCTCACCGTGGGCGGCAGCATCCTTTTCACGCTCACGCTTGAGCGCGGCAAGCTCCTCGCTGCTCTTCCCAATATCGGCCTCCAGCTGCGCCACCTTCTCCTCTAGCTCTTTCTTGGCGGCCTTTGCAGTTGCCGCGGCGTCCTTTGCCTCCTTGAGCACCCCGCCAAGTGCTCGCTCACGCTCGGCGATCTCTTCCTCGTAGCTGTCGAGGTTGGCCTTCCGCTGCACTAGTTCACCTTCCCGCGCGGACTGCTTCTCGGCAGCAAGCCTTTGTTCCTCCTCAGCCTCGGCCTTCTCGAGAAGAAAGGCCGTGCGCTCCTCGTCGACTCGCTCCCGCTCCTGCGCCAGGGACCGAAGAGCTTCCTGATTTTGGCCCCGGAGCTCCTCCATGCGCTTTTCCATGTCAACTCCCGCCTTCGCGACAAGCGCTTCCCGGGAAGCCAGCTTGGCTTGCCGGGTGCGGTAGAGTGACAGCAGCTTCCGCAGCAGCTGCTCCTCCTCAGGCTCGCCGCTGCTGCTGCCAGGCGCATCGACCAATGACAGTCCAGCAGAGGCGACCACCTCCCCGTCAAAAGTCTCCCCTCCGACCGGCACCCTGGAGCTCGACGCCCAGTGCAGCTTGATGAAGATATTGTCACCGGCCTGCAAGTAGGCGCCGGGCTGGGGCTCCTCGGAGCCCGGCTCCGCAGAAGCGGCAGAGGGTTCGGCGGTCGGCGCAGCGCCCGGCGCTCCTGGGGCCTCAGGGTCGTCAGTGCAATCGCCCGACCCCTCGCCAGCTTCCGCAGTAGCAGCCCCGGCGGCCTCCTCGCCGGCGGTCACATCAGCACCGGCACCTTCCTCGCCGGCGCCCTCTGTCTCCATTGGCTCAGCCGAAGATGGGTCTGAAGAACGAAGAGGGGAGGAAAATCAATCAAAAATCCAAGAAAGGAAAAATGGAAGAAGCAGAACCCAAGGGAAAGTTTCTGGGCAAGTGGATTACCTGCACCAAGATCTTCAGTTGCGGCCGCGGTCGCCGCAGGATCAGCAGTGCCGTCCCTTGCCGGAGAGTCCCCCCTTGCCGGAGAGCGCTCCCTTGCCGGGGACTCCTCCCTTGGCGGTGCAGTCGAAGCAGGTGGCACTTCGGGACCAGCCTCCGGGCGCTCCTGGTGAGGCTGCTCTGCTCCTGCACAAGTCAACAAGCAAGATATCAACAAAGGAAAAAGCACTCAAGTGCGCCCGGCAACAGAAGGCTAAACTATGAACTTACGCTGGGGGCTGCGTTGGGGGCTGCTCTGAGGGGTGATTGCCGGGTCCATCAAGGTGGTCTCGGGCCCACCTCCTGCCGACACGATGGGGTCATCCTCGATGATGATCACCGCGGCCTTGGCCCTCTTCACCGCTCTCTGGGCCAGTGTTCTGAAAAGAAAGGAGTCCAGATTGGAGCAAATCAGATACAAGATATAAAACAGCAAGATTGAAGGATTATAAGAGCACCAAAGAAACTCACTCTTCTTCCTCCTCGTCGGAGCTGAGCGCGGAAAGATAGAAGTCCGGCCCTCCTCCGGTGCGGCGAGGTGGAGGAGTAGGATCCCTTGCCCGCTTGGTGGGGGCAGTGGCGGTGGCCCGGGAAGATCCCGCTCCAGTTGCCGCTGTTGCGTGAGGCGCTCCCGCGGCAACATTGCTTGCCACGGTAGAGCGCGTCGTGCGGCTCGGTGGCTGTGGAGCCGGCTGCCGCCCCGCTGCATCCCCGGCCCTGCGAAGGTGCCTCCTTGGAGGGGACGGGGGCTCCGCCTGCGGCAAGTTCTCTGAAGGCTCAGCCTCCTCCTCGCCGGCCTCGCTCGACTCGGCTTCGGAACCGGCAGGCTCCTCCTCGCCCATGAACTCCGCGCGTTCGGCAAGGTTTGCCACCTCTGCAGCCTCCGCCTCCTCCACAGTAAACCCAAACACACCCGCAGCAGCTGCGGCCGCAGCCTCTTCCGCCCTAGTAGCGATGAGCTGCAGCTCCTCGTCGGTGGTGTCACGGGTGAGGCTCTTCTGCTCGTCAGCACGGACCGGCACTTCCTCCAAGGTATCGAAGAACGATTGCACAACGTCATCCGCAGGCTCTTGCCAAGTTGGGACGATGCCGTGTGAATCGCACAACGACATCATGGCGCGGATCCGGTCAAGCGAAGAGTTATTGCACAAAGGAACTACGCCCCTCGGCAGTGTGAATGGGTGCTGGGGGTCACGTTTGAACAATTCCAAGAGCATTGCGTCCAACTCCAAGACAGTGAAGTTGTAGTTGAGGCCCGGCCGCAGCCTCATGATGTCCGCTGAATTCTTGAATTCCCAGGTGGGCCTCCCCCTCTCCTGCAGGGGGGCAATGCGGCGGCGGAGGAAATCTTCCCCGACAGCACCTACGGTGAGCCTGGCAAGCCTGAGGCGAAGAATCCTAGTGATGGCGATCTTCAGCCTCTCGTCTTCCGGGGCCACGTTGCTCCAGTCATTGCCGTGCACTATTGGAGTTTGGCGCACGGCGGTGAAGGTCTGCGGATTCTCCTCAACAATCCAACACCACTCCGCTCTCCACTCCTCCCACTTGCTGTGGAGCTCACCCTCCAAGTATGCCTCTTTCTTGCCGACTCTCGAGACCCAGGCAATCCCTCCGGCAAGTGGCTCTCCTCTCTCTACCCGAGGTATGAAGAAGTGGCGAAAAAGGGCAATGCTAGGGTGGACTCTGACAAAGTTTTTGCACAAGTGTGCGAAAACTGCCATGGTCAGGACAGCATTGGGGGTGAAGTTAAGGAGGCGGAAGCCATATGTGTTCATAATGTCACAAAAGAACTCCGAGAAGGGCGGGCAAAGCCCGCAGTAGAAGAATAGCGGAAAGAACGGGTACCCGTTTGAAGCCAACTCCGAGGCAGCGGCTGGGAGTACCCTCGTGCGCGGATGCGCACGCGTCTCCGTCGCCCAAAAGAGGTAGAAGTGCTCCCTCAGCTCCTGCACGCCGAGCTGGGGGGTGAAGATTGCCCGCTCCTTCCGCAGCGCCGTGAGCCGCTGCGCCTCGGCCGACTTCACACCCTTTCCCTTGTCGGCTTTCGGGGCCATGGCGGAGGTGGTGGGGAAGGTCGACGGCGTGGTGATGCTGGTGGCAATGGGGGGGGGGCGGAACGCTGCTCTCTCGGCTTCGAGAAGAAGGGGGAGCGGCGGAGTTTGTGAAGAAGGAGTAGCAGCAACCAGCGAGGGGGAACGAACTGCCCCTGTTTCCTCTGCTTATAAAGAGGGACGGGGCGGACGTTTCGGCCTTCCAAATAAACAACCACCCACGATCTCACGATGCCGCATTCAACGCGTGCCGTTATGGGAGAGTGAGGTGGATACGGAACAAGATTTGGCATGGCCCAGCCCGTGTGTGCCCGTGACCTGTCTTGGGCCTGGCCCAACAGCGCTCGGCACCGTGTCTGGCCCAGGCCCGGGGGCTCCTGTCGGTGTACTAGAATAGGGGTACCCTAGTACCCCGAACTTGTGCACGGGCAGTTACAACACCCCGCGGCAAAGGCTTGCCAGGCGAATGCCAAGATCCCCCAAGGTTCCCTTGGAGCCATCCAAGAACAAAGTATTTAAGCTAAGGAGACAAGACCCCGGCAAGAGGAGCTTGCCGGGAAGGCCAACCAAGGCGCCCCAAGGAACTTGCCGCGACGCGCCGCGCGCTCCGGCAAGGCAGCAAGGCCCCGGCAAGAGGAGCTTGCCGGGAAGACTAAACAAGGTACACCGAGGCCCGGTGAGCGACGAGCTTCTGGGCTCGGCGAAGATAACGACAGCGGCAAGGCGCTTGCCGCGGGAGGCGGCCACTCTGCGTCCACACTCCAGCGCATCCACCAACGTGTCGCTCTCGGGGCCTCTCCGGGCGCGCGTGGCGGGAGGCTGTGCAGCCAGCGGTGCGCAGTGGCATGCGAAGCTGACAAGATCGCCATCGTGGCGAACGGTGGCACCCCTAACGGTCCTTTTCTGCACTGTTCGGGCGACTCAGACGGGCATTTAATGCCCTTGTCCCCTGCCGTCATGGTTAGGTAGGGTACACTGTACAAGCAACTGTATCAACTACCTCGCTTTTTACGTTTTTACCCTCCTCTGCGTTGCCACCTGTCGGTGACCCCTTTAGCGTATAAAAGGAGGCCCATGCGCAACGTAGAGGGGGTTCGGTTCGGAGCCTCGGACAGTCGGCTTCGATTCATTCGTAGCCCAGAAAACATCACACTCTCGCTTTGGAGAGCAAGAACACCAGATAATACAACCAGACAAGCAGCAGTAGGAGTGTTATCTCTCCGGAGAGCTCCGAAGCTGGGTAAACTGCTCGTGTGCCTCGCCTCGATCTGCTCTTCGTGCGACCTCCGCCCCCCGCCGAACTGAAAGGGGCCCGGTCCGCCGGCCCCATAGGTGTTCGTGGATTAGTTCACCCCGACAGTTCGGTAGGGAACGGCTCACCTTTGGGGATGAAAAGATATCCATTGCCTCTTATTGCTTTCAAGAAATTTCTCGTGTCAACATAGAACAACAAGAGTGTTGTGTCAATTTTTGTGATTTTTCGGGGTTCGTTTGGACATTTTTATGCATTTACTGAGTTTTCGATGTATTTATTTGCATAATTCAAATTTGAACTACATGCACATGCTCAAGTGCATATAAATTGGTTGAAAAATCAAATCTGTGTCCCTAGGTGCATGCTTAGGTCCCATGCAAGAAATGGGAATGAGTTTCAAACACCAGGGCACCATTGATTGCCGGCAAAACGTTGAGATACTTTATTTTTAAATTCTCGTAAATACAAAACTCGTCTGAAATTAAGGAAACTTCGCATGCTATCATGGAGCGGCATGAACATGCTGTGGTAAAAGTTTTGTCCCGTTTGGGGCTGGTTTGGGTATATGCTTCTCACAAACCAGAGCTTCTCACAACAAGCATGATGGTTTCGGTTGGGAACGTCCCACCTTTGGGGACGAAACGATATCCATTGCCTCTTATTGCTTCAAAAAAATTTATCGTGTCAACATAGAACAACAGGAGTGTTGTGTCAATTTTTGTGATTTTTTGGGGTTCGTTTGGACATTTTTATGCATTAACTGTGTTTCCAATGCATTTATGTTCATAATTCAAATTTGAACTACATCCACATGCTCAAATGCATGTAAATTGCTTGAAAGTTCAAATATGTGTCCTTGGTTGCATGCTTAGGTCCCATGCAAGAAATGGGAATGAATGTCAAGCACCCTGCCTGCATCACTTGGCCGAAAACATTGTGATACCTGCTTTTTAAATTCTAGTAAATCCAAAGCTCGTCAGAAATTCATAAAACTTGTCATGCTATCATGGAGCGGCATCGACATGCCGTGGTAAATTATTTGTCCCATTTGGGGTAGGTTTGGGTATATGCTTCTCAAAAACCAGAGCCTCTCACAACAAGCCTGATGGTTTCGGTAGGGAATGTTTCACCTTTCTAGACCAAACGATATCCATTGCCTCTTCTAGATTTCAATTTTTTTCCCTAGTGTCAACATAGAACAACAGGAGTATTGTGTTAATTTTTCGGATTTTTGGGGGTTCGTTTGGACATTTTTATGCATTAATTGAGTTTTCAATGCATTTATGTGCATAATTCAAATTTGAACTACATGCACATGCTCTAATGCATATAAATTGGTGGAAAATTCAAATAGGTGTTCTTGGTTGCATGCTTAGGTCGCATGCAAGAAATGGGAATGAATGTCAAGCACCCTGCCACCGTCACTCGACCGCAAACATTGAGATACCTGGTTTTTAAATTCTACTAAATCCAAAACTTATCTGAAATTCATGAACCTTGGCATGCTATCTTTGAGCGGCATCAACATGCCGTGGTAAAATTTTTATCTCATTTGGGGTAGCTTTGGGTATGTGCTTCTCACAAACCAGAGCTTGTCACAACAAGCATGATGGTTTCGGTAGGGAATGTCTCACCTTTGGGGATGAAAAGATATCCATTGCCTCTTATTGCTTTTAAGAAATTTCTTGTGTCAACATAGAACAACAGGAGTGTTGTGTCAATTTTTGTGATTTTTCGGGGTTCGTTTGGACATTTTTATGCATTTACTGAGTTTTCGATGCATTTATGTGCATAATTCAAATTTGAACTACATACACATGCTCGAGTGCCTATAAATTGGTTGAAAAATCAAATCTGCGTTCTTGGGTGCATGCTTAGGTCCCATGCAAGAAATGGGAATGAATTTCAAACACCAGGGCACCGTTGATTGCCGGCGAAACATTGAGATACTTTATTTTTAAATTCTCGTAAATACAAAACTTGTCAAAAATTAAGGAAACTTGGCATGCTATCATGGAGCGGCATGAACATGCCGTGGTAAAATATTTGTCCCATTTGGGGCTGTTTTGGGTATATGCTTCTCACAAACCAGAGCTTCTCACAACAAGCATGATGGTTTCGGTTGGGAATGTCCCACCTTTGGGGACGAAACGATATCCATTGCCTCTTATTGCTTTCAAAAAATTTATCGTGTCAACATAGAACAACAGGAGTGTTGTGTCAATTTTTGGGATTTTTTGGGGTTTGTTTGGACATTTTTATGCATTAACTGTGTTTTCAATGCATTTATGTGCATAATTCAAATTTCAACTACATCCACATGCTCTAATGCATGTAAATTGCTTGAAAGTTCAAATATGTGTCCTTGGTTGCATGCTTAGGTCCCATGCAAGAAATGGGAATGAATGTCAAGCACCCTGCCTCCATCACTCGGCCGAAAACATTGAGATACGTGCTTTTTAAATTCTAGTAAATCCAAAGCTCGTCGGAAATTCATGAAACTTGGCATGCTATCATGGAGCGGCATCGACATGCCGTGGTAAATTATTTGTCCCATTTGCTGTAGGTTTGGGTATATGCTTCTCAAAAACCAGATCTTCTCACGACAAGCCTCATGGTTTCGGTAGGGAACGTTTCACCTTTCTAGACGAAACAATATCCATTGCCTCCTCTAGATTTCAATTTTTTTCCTAGTGTCAACATAGAACAACAGGAGTATTGTGTTAATTTTTTGGATTTTTTGGGGTTCGTTTGGACATTTTTATGCATTAATTGAGTTTTCAATGCATTTATGTGCATAATTCAAAGTTGAACTACATGCACATGCTCTAATGCATATAAATTGGTGGAAAATTCAAATAGGTGTTCTTGGTTGCATGCTTAGGTCCCATGCAAGAAATGGGAATGAATGTCAAGCACCCTACCACCGTCACTCGACCGCAAACATTGAGATACCTGGTTTTTAAATTCTACTAAATCCAAAACTTATTTGAAATTCATGAACCTTGGCATGCTATCTTTGAGCGGCACCAACATGCCTTTCTAAAATATTTGTCTCATTTGGGGTAGGTCTGGGTATGTGCTTCTCACAAACCAGAGCTTCTCACAACAAGCATGATGGTTCCGGTAGGGAACGTCTCACCTTTGGGGATGAAAAGATATCCATTGCCTCTTATTGCTTTTAAGAAATTTCTCATGTCAACATAGAACAACAGGAGTGTTGTGTCAATTTTTGTGATTTTTCAGGGTTCGTTTGGACATTTTTATGCATTTACTGAGTTTTCGATGCATTTATGTGCATAATTCAAATTTGAACTACATACACATGCTCGAGTGCATATAAATTGGTTGAAAAATCAAATCTGTGTCCTTGGGTGCATGCTTAGGTCCCAGGCAAGAAATGGGAATGAATTTCAAACACCAGGGCACCGTTGATTGCCGGCAAAACGTTGAGATACTTTATTTTTAAATTCTCGTAAATACAAAACTCGTCTAAAATTAAGGAAACTTGGCATGCTATCATGGAGTGGCATGAACATGCCGTGGTAAAATATTTGTCCCATTTGGGGCTGTTTTGGGTATATGCTTCTCACAAACCAGAGCTTCTCACAACAAGCATGATGGATTCGGTTGGGAATGCCCCACCTTTGGGGACGAAACGATGTCCATTGCCTCTTATTGCTTTCAAAAAATTTATCGTGTCAACATAGAACAACAGGAGTGTTGTGTCAATTTTTGTGATTTTTTGGGGTTCGTTTGGACATTTTTATGCATTAACTGTGTTTCCAATGCATTTATGTGCATAATTCAAATTTGAACTACATCCGCATGCTCTAATGCATGTAAATTGCTTGAAAGTTCAAATATGTGTCCTTGGTTGCATGGTTAGGTTCCATGCAAGATATGGGAATGAATGTCAAGCACCCTGCCTCCATCACTCGGCCGAAAACATTGAGATACGTGCTTTTTAAATTCTAGTAAATCCAAAGCTCGTCGAAAATTCATGAAACTTGGCATGCTATCATGGAGCGGCATCAACATGCCGTGGTAAATTATTTGTCCCATTTGGGGTAGGTTTGGGTATATGCTTCTCAAAAACAAGAGCTTCTCACAACAAGCCTGATGGTTTCGGTAGGGAACGTTTCACCTTTCTGGACGAAGCGATATCCATTGCCGCTTCTAGATTTCAATTTTTTTCCTAGTGTCAACATAGAACAACAGGAGTATTGTGTTAATTTTTTGGATTTTTCGCGGTTCGTTTGGACATTTTTATGCATTAATTGAGTTTTCAATGCATTTATGTGCATAAGTCAAATTTGAACTACATGCACATGCTCTAATGCATATAAATTGGTGGAAAATTCTAATAGGTGTTCTTGGTTGCATGCTTAGGTCCCATGCAAGAAATGGGAATGAATGTCAAGCACCCTGCCACCGTCACTCGACCGCAAACATTGAGATACCTCGTTTTTAAATTCTACTAAATCCAAAACTTATCTGAAATTCATGAACCTTGGCATGCTATCTTTGAGCGGCATCAACATGTCGTGGTAAAAATTTTCTCTCATTTGGGGTAGGTTTGGGTAAGTGCTTCTCACAAACCAGAGCTTCTCAGAACAAGCATGATGGTTTCGGTAGGGAACGTCTCACCTTTGGGGATGAAAAGATATACATTGCCTCTTATTGCTTCTAAGAAATTTCTCGTGACAACATAGAACAACACGAGTGTTGTGTCAATTTTTGTGATTTTTCGGGGTTCGTTTGGACATTTTTATGCATTTACTGAGTTTTCGATGCATTTATGTGCATAATTCAAATTTGAACTACATACACATGCTCGAGTGCATATAAATTGGTTGAAAAATCAAATTTGTGTCCTTGGGTGCATGCTTAGCTCCCATGCAAGAAATGGGAATGAATTTCAAACACCAGGGCACCGTTGATTGCCGACAAAACATTGAGATACTTTATTTTTAAATTCTAGTAAATACGAAACTCGTCTAAAATTAAGGAAACTTGGCATGCTATCATGGAGCGGCATGAACATGCCGTGGTAAAATATTTGTCCCATTTGGGGCTGTTTTGGGTATATGCTTCTCACAAACCAGAGCTTCTCACAACAAGCATGATGGTTTCGGTAGGGAATGTCCCACCTTTGGGGACGAAATTATATCCATTGCCTCTTATTGCTTTCAAAAAATTTATCGTGTCAACATAGAACAACAGGAGTGTTGTGTTAATTTTTCGGATTTTTCGCGGTTCGTTTGGACATTTTTAAGCATTAATTGAGTTTTCAATGCATTTATGTGCATAATTCAAATTTTAACTACATGCACATGCTCTAATGCATATAAATTGGTGGAAAATTCAAATAGGTGTTCTTGGTTGCATGCTTAGGTCCCATGCAAGAAATGGGAATGAATGTCAAGCACCCTGCCACAGTCACTCGACTGCAAACATTGAGATACCTGGTTTTTAAATTCTACTAAATCCAAAACTCATCTGAAATTCATGAAACTTGGCATGCTATTTTTGAGTGGCATCAACATGCCGTGGTAAAATTTTGTCTGATTTGGGGCAGGTTTGGGTACGTGCTTCTCACAAACAAGAGCTTCTCACAACAAGCATGATGGTTTCGGTAGGGAACGTCTCACCTTTGGGGATGAAAAGATATCCATTGCCTCTTATTGATTTCAAGAAATTTCTCGTGTCAACATAGAACAGCAGGAGTGTTGTGTCAATTTTTGTGATTTTTCGGGGTTCGTTTGGACATTTTTATGCATTTACTGAGTTTTCGATGCATTTATTTGCATAATTCAAATTTGAACTACATGCACATGCTCGAGTGCCTATAAATTGGTTGAAAAATCAAATCTGTGTCCTTGGGTGCATGCTTAGGTCCCATGCAATAAATGGGAATGAATTTCAAACACCAGGGCACCGTTGATTGGCGTCAAAATGTTGAGATACTTTATTTTTAAATTCTCGTAAATACAAAACTCGTCTGAAATTAAGGAAACTTGGCATGCTATCATGGAGCGGCATGAACATGCCGTGGTAAAAATTTTGTCCCGTTTGGGGCTGGTTTGGGTATATGCTTCTCACAAACCAGAGCTTCTCACAACAAGCATGATGGTTTCGGTTGGGAATGTCCCACCTTTGGGGACGAAACGATATCCATTGCCTCTTACTGCTTCAAAAAAAATTATCGTGTCAACATAGAACAACAGGAGTGTTGTGTCAATTTTTGTGATTTTTGGGGGTTCGTTCTGACATTCTTATGCATTAACTGTGTTTTCAATGCATGTATGTGCATAATTCAAATTTGAACTACATCCACATGTTCTAATGCATGTAAATTGCCTCTTCTAAATTTGATTTTTTTCCTAGTGTCAACATAGATCAACAGGAGTATTGTGTTAATTTTTCGGATTTTTTGGGGTTCGTTTGGACATTTTTATGCATTAATTGAGTTTTCAATGCATTTATGTGCATAATTCAAATTTGAACTACATGCACATGCTCTAATGCATATAAATTGGTGGAAAATTCAAATAGGTGTTCTTGGTTGCCCATCCAAGAAATGGGAATGAATGTCAAGCACCCTGCCACCGTCACTCGTCCGCAAACATTGAGATACCTGGTTTTTAAATTCTACTAAATCCAAAACTTATCTGAAATTCATGAAACTTGGCATGCTATCTTTGAGCGGCATCAACATGTCGTGGTAAAAAAAATTTTCTCGTTTGGGGCAGGTTTGGGTATGTGCTTCTCACAAACCAGAGCTTATCACAACGAGCATGATGGTTTCGGTAGGGAACGTCTCCCCTTTGGGGATGAAAAGATATCCATTGCCTCTTATTGCTTTCAAGAAATTTCTCGTGTCAACATAGAACAACAGGAGTGTTGTGTCAATTTTTGTGATTTTTCGAGGTTCGTTTGGACATTTTTATGCATTTACTGAGTTTTCGATGCATTTATGTGCATAATTCAAATTTGAACTACATGCACATACTCAAGTGCATATAAATTGGTTGAAAAATCAAATCTGTGTCCTTGGGTGCATTCTTAGGTCCCATGCAAGAAATGGGAATGAATTTCAAACACCAAGGCACCGTTGATTGCCGGCAAAACATTGAGATACTTTATTTTTAAATTCTCGTAAATACAAAACTCGTCTGAAATTAAGGAAACTTGGCATGCTATCATGGAACGGCATGAACATGCCGTGGTAAAATTTTTGTCCCATTTGGGGCTGTTTTGGGTATATGCTTCTCACAAACCAGAGCTTCTCACAACAAGCATGATGGTTTCGGTTGGGAACGTTCCACCTTTGGGGACGAAATGATATACATTGCCTCTTATTGCTTCCAAAAAATTTATCGTGACAACACAGAACAACTGGAGTGTTGTGTCAATTTTTGTGATTTTTTGGGGTTCGTTTGGACATTTTTATGCATTAACTGAGTTATCAATGCATTTATGTGCATAATTCAAATTTGAACTACATCCACATGCTCTAATGCATGTAAATTGCTTGAAAGTTCAAATTTGTGTCCTTGGTTGCATGCTTAGGTCCCATGCATGAAATGGGAATGAATGTCAAGCACCCTGCCGCCGTCACTCGACCGCAAACATTGAGATACCTGGTTTTTAAATTCTACTAAATCCAAAACTTATTTGAAATTCATGAACCTTGGCATGCTATCTTTGAGCGGCACCAACATGCCTTTGTAAAATATTTGTCTCATTTGGGGTAGGTCTGGGTATGTGCTTCTCACAAACCAGAGCTTCTCACAACAAGCATGATGGTTCCGGTAGGGAACGTCTCACCTTTGGGGATGAAAAGATATCCATTGCCTCTTATTGCTTTTAAGAAATTTCTCATGTCAACATAGAACAACAGGAGTGTTGTGTCAATTTTTGTGATTTTTCAGGGTTCGTTTGGACATTTTTATGCATTTACTGAGTTTTCGATGCATTTATGTGCATAATTCAAATTTGAACTACATACACATGCTCGAGTGCATATAAATTGGTTGAAAAATCAAATCTGTGTCCTTGGGTGCATGCTTAGGTCCCAGGCAAGAAATGGGAATGAATTTCAAACACCAGGGCACCGTTGATTGCCGGCAAAACGTTGAGATACTTTATTTTTAAATTCTCGTAAATACAAAACTCGTCTAAAATTAAGGAAACTTGGCATGCTATCATGGAGTGGCATGAACATGCCGTGGTAAAATATTTGTCCCATTTGGGGCTGTTTTGGGTATATGCTTCTCACAAACCAGAGCTTCTCACAACAAGCATGATGGATTCGGTTGGGAATGCCCCACCTTTGGGGACGAAACGATGTCCATTGCCTCTTATTGCTTTCAAAAAATTTATCGTGTCAACATAGAACAACAGGAGTGTTGTGTCAATTTTTGTGATTTTTTGGGGTTCGTTTGGACATTTTTATGCATTAACTGTGTTTTCAATGCATTTATGTGCATAATTCAAATTTTAACTACATCCGCATGCTCTAATGCATGTAAATTGCTTGAAAGTTCAAATATGTGTCCTTGGTTGCATGGTTAGGTTCCATGCAAGATATGGGAATGAATGTCAAGCACCCTGCCTCCATCACTCGGCCGAAAACATTGAGATACGTGCTTTTTAAATTCTAGTAAATCCAAAGCTCGTCGAAAATTCATGAAACTTGGCATGCTATCATGGAGCGGCATCAACATGCCGTGGTAAATTATTTGTCCCATTTGGGGTAGGTTTGGGTATATGCTTCTCAAAAACAAGAGCTTCTCACAACAAGCCTGATGGTTTCGGTAGGGAACGTTTCACCTTTCTGGACGAAGCGATATCCATTGCCGCTTCTAGATTTCAATTTTTTTCCTAGTGTCAACATAGAACAACAGGAGTATTGTGTTAATTTTTCGGACTTTTCGCGGTTCGTTTGGACATTTTTATGCATTAATTGAGTTTTCAATGCATTTATGTGCATAAGTCAAATTTGAACTACATGCACATGCTCTAATGCATATAAATTGGTGGAAAATTCTAATAGGTGTTCTTGGTTGCATGCTTAGGTCCCATGCAAGAAATGGGAATGAATGTCAAGCACCCTGCCACCATCACTCGACCGCAAACATTGAGATACCTCGTTTTTAAATTCTACTAAATCCAAAACTTATCTGAAATTCATGAACCTTCGCATGCTATCTTTGAGCGGCATCAACATGCCGTGGTAAAATTTTTCTCTCATTTGGGGTAGGTTTGGGTAAGTGCTTCTCACAAACCAGAGCTTCTCAGAACAAGCATGATGGTTTCGGTAGGGAACGTCTCACCTTTGGGGATGAAAAGATATACATTGCCTCTTATTGCTTATAAGAAATTTCTCGTGACAACATAGAACAACACGAGTGTTGTGTCAATTTTTGTGATTTTTCGGGGTTCGTTTGGACATTTTTATGCATTTACTGAGTTTTCGATGCATTTATGTGCATAATTCAAATTTGAACTACATACACATGCTCGAGTGCATATAAATTGGTTGAAAAATCAAATTTGTGTCCTTGGGTGCATGCTTAGGTCCCATGCAAGAAATGGGAATGAATTTCAAACACCAGGGCACCGTTGATTGCCGGCAAAACATTGAGATACTTTATTTTTAAATTCTAGTAAATACAAAACTCGTCTAAAATTAAGGAAACTTGGCATGCTATCATGGAGCGGCATGAACATGCCATGGTAAAATATTTGTCCCATTTGGGGCTGTTTTGGGTATATGCTTCTCACAAACCAGAGCTTCGCACAACAAGCATGATGGTTTCGATAGGAAACGTCCCACATTTGGGGACGAAACAATATCCATTGCCCCTTATTGCTTTCAAAAATTTCTCGTGTCAACATAGAACAATAGGAGTGTTGTGTCAATTTTTGAGATTTTTCCGGGTTCGTTTGGACATTTTTATGAATTAACACTGTATTCAATGCATTTATGTGCATAATTCAAATTTGAACTACATGCACATGCTCCAGTGCATATAAATTGGTTGAAAAATCCCCTTGGGTGCATGCTTAGGTCCCATGCAAGAAATGGGAATGAATATCTAGCACCCTGCCATCGTCATTCGGCCGCAAACATTGAGATACCTTGTTTTAAATTCTAGTAAATCCAAAACTTGTCTGAAATTCACGAAACTTGGCATGCTATCATGGAGTGGCATCAACATATCGTGGTAAATTTTTTGTCTCATTTGGGGCAGGTTTGGGTGTGTGCTGCTCACAAACGAGAGCTTCTGACACCAAGCATGATGGTTTCGGTAGGGAACGTCCCACCTTTGGGGACGAAACGGTATCCATTGCCTCTTATTGCAATCAAAAAATTTCTCGTGTCAACAAAGAACAACAGGAGTGTTGTCTCAATTTTTGTGATTTTTCAGGGTTCATTTGGACATTTTTATGCATTAACTGAGTTTTCAATGCATTTATGTGCGTAATACAAACTTGAACTACATGCACATGCTCCAGTGCATATAAATTGGTTGAAAAATCAAATATGTGTCCTTGGGTGCATGCTTAGGTTCTATGCAAGAAATGGGAATGAATTTCAAGCACCAGGGCACCATTGATTGCAGGCAAAATGTTGAGATACTTTATATTTCAATTCTAGTAAATACAAACTCATCTGAAATTCATGGAACTTGGCATGCTATCATGGAGCGGCATCAACATGTCATGGTAAATTTTTTGACCCATTTGGGGCAGGTTTGGGTGTATGCTTTTCACAAACCAGAGCTTCTCACAACAAGCATGATGGTTTCGGTAGGGAACGGCCCACCTTTGGGGACGAAACGATATCCATTACTTCTTATTGCAATCAAAAAATTTCTCGTCTCAACATAGAACAATAGGAGTGTTGTGTCAATTTTTGTGATTTTCGGGGTTCGTTTGGACCTTTTTATGCATTAACTGAGTTTGAATGCATTCATGTGCATAATTCAAATTTGAACTACATGCACATGCTCTACTGCATATAAATTGCTTGAAAAATCAAATCAGTGTCCTTGGGTGCATGCTTAGGGCCCATGCAAGAAATGGGAATGACTTTCAAACACCAATGTACCATTGATTGCCGGCAAAACATTGATATACCTGGTTTATCAATTCTAGTAAATCCAAAATTCATCTGAAATTCATGAAACTTGGCATACTATCATGGAGCGGCATCAACATGTCGTGGTAAAAATTTTGTCCCATTTGGGGCAGGTTTGGGTATAAGCTTCTCACAAACCAGAGCTTCTCAGAACAAGCATGATGGTTTCGGTTGGGAACGTCCCATGTTTGGGGACAAAACGATAGAACCACAGGAGTGTTGTGTCAATTTTTGTCATTTTTCGGGGTTCGTTTGGACCTTTTTATGCATTAACTGAGTTTTCAATGCATTCATGTGCATAATTCAAATTTGAACAAATTCACATGCTCCACTACATATAAATTGGTTGAAAAAACAAATGTTGTGTCCTTCGTTGCATGCTTAGGTCCCATGCAAGAAATGGGAATGAATATGAAGCACCCCGCCACCGTCATTCGGCCGCAAACATTGAGATACCTTGTTTTTAAATTCTAGTAAATCCAAAACTCGTCTGAAATTCATGAAACTTGGCATTCTATCATGGAGCGACATCAACATGTCGTGGTAATTTTTTGTCTCATTTGGGGCAGGTTTGGGTATGTGCTTCTCACAAACCAAAGCTTCTCACAACAAGCATGATGGTTTCAGTAGGGAACGTCCCACCTTTGGGGACCAAACAATATCCATTGCCTCCTATTGCTTTCAAAAAAATTCTCGTGTCAACATAGAACAACAGGAGTGTTGTGTCAATTTTTGTGATTTTTCGGGGTTCATTTGGACATTTTAATGCATTAACCTGAGTTTTCAATGCATTTATGTGCGTAATACAAATTTGAACTACATGCACATGCTCCAATGCATATAAATTGGTTGAAAAATCAAATCTGTGTCCTTGGGTGCATGCTTAGGTTCTATGCAAGAAATGGGAATGAATTTCAAGCACCAGGGCACCATTGATTGCAGGCAAAAGGTTGAGATACTTTATTTTTCAATTCTAGTAAATACAAAACTCATCTGAAATTCATGAAACTTGGCATGCTATCATGGAGCGGCATCAACATGTCGTGGTAAATTTTTTGACCCATTTGGGGCAGGTTTGGGTATATGCTTTTCACAAACTAGAGCTTCTCACAACAAGCATGATGGTTTCGGCAGGGAATGTCCCACCTTTAGGGATGAAACGATATCCATTACCTCTTATTGCAATCAAAAATTTTCTCTTCTCAACATAGAACGGCAGGAGTGTTGTGTCAATTTTTGTGATTTTCGGGGTTCGTTTGGACCTTTTTATGCATTAACTGAGTTTTCAATGCATTCATGTGCATAATTCAAATTTGAACAACATTCACATGCTCCACTACATATAAATTGGTTGAAGAAACAAATTTTTGTCCTTGGCTACATGCTTAGGTCCCATGCAAGAAATGGGAATGAATATCAAGCACCCTGCCACCGTCATTCAGCCGCAAACATGAGATACCTCGTTTTTAAATTCTAGTAAATCTAAAACTCGTATGAAATTCATGAAACTTGGCATGCGATCATGGAGTGGCATCAACATGTCGTTGTAATTTTTTTGTCTCATTTGGGGGAAGTTTTGGTATAAGCTTCTCACAAACCAGAGCATCTCAGAACAAGCATGATGGTTTCGGTTGGGAACGTCCCATGTTTGGGGACGAAACGATATCCATTGCGTCTTGTTGCAATCAAAAATTTTCTTGTCTCAACGTAGAACCACAGGAGTGTTGTGTCAATTTTTTTGATTTTTCGGGGTTCATTTCGACCTTTTTATGCATTAACTAAGTTTTCAATGCATTCATGTGCATAATTCAAATTTGAACAACATTCACATGCTCCACTGCATATAAATTGGTTGAAGAAACAAATTTTTGTCCTTGGTTGCATGCTTAGGTCCGATGCAAGAAATGGGAATGAATATCAAGCACCCTGCCACCGTCATTCGGCCGCAAACATTGAGATACCTTGTTTTTAAATTCTAGTAAATCTAAAACTCGTCTGAAATTCATGAAACTTGGCATGCTATCATGGAGCGGCATCAACATGTCGTTGTAATTTTTTATCTCATTTGGGGCAGGTTTGGGTATGTGCTTCTCACAAACTAAAGCTTCTCACAACAAGCATGATGGTTTCGGTAGGGAACGTCCCACCTTTGCGGACGAAACAATATCCATTGCCTCTTATTGCTTTTAAAGATTTTCTCGTGTCAACATAGAACAACAGGAGTGTTGTGTCAATTTTTGTTTTTTTTCGGGGTTCGTTTGGACATTTTTATGCATTAACTGAGTTTTCAATGCATTTATGTGCATAATACAAATTTGAACTACATGCACATGCTCCAGAGCATACAAATTGGTTGAAAAATCAAATCTATGTCCTTGGGTGCATGCTTAGGTCCTATGCAAGAAATGGGAATGAATTTCAAACACCAGGGAACCATTGATTGCAGGCAAAATGTTGAGGTACTTTATTTTTAAATTCGAGTAAATACACACCTCATCTGAAATTTATGAAACTTGGCATGCTATCCCGGAGCAGCATCAACATGTCGTGGTAAATTTTTTGACCCATTTGGGGCAGGTTTGGGTATATGCTTCTCACAAGCCAGAGCTTCTCACAACAAGCATGATGGTTTCGGTAGGGAACGTCCCACCTTTGCAAACGAAACGATATCCATTGCCTCTTATTGCAATCAAAAAATTTCTCGTCTCAACATAGAACAACAAGAGTGTTGTGTCAATTTTTGTGATTTTCGGGTTTCCTTTGGACCTTTTTATGCATTAATTGAGTTTGAATGCATTCATTTGCATAATTCAAATTTGAACTACATGCACATGCTCCACTACATATAAATTGCTTGAAAAATCAAATCAGTGTCCTTGGGTGCATGCTTAGGTCCCATGCAAGAAATGGGAATGACTTTCAAACACCAATGCACCGTTGATTGCCGGCCAAACATTGATATACCTGGTTTATCAATTCTAGTAAATCCAAAACTCGTCTGAAGTTCATGAAACTTGGCATACTATCATGGAGCGGCATCAACATGCCGTGGTAAAAATGTTCTCCCATTTGGGGTAGGTTTGGGTATATGCTTCTCGCAAACCAGAGCTTCTCAGAACAAGCATGATGGTTTCGGTTGGGAACGTCCCACCTTTGGGGACAAAACTATATCCATTGCCTCTTATTGCTTTCAAAAATTTTCTCGTGTCAACATAGAACAACAAGAATGTTGTGTCAATTTTTGTGATTTTCCCGGGTTCGTTTGGACACTTTTATGCATTAACTGAGTATTCAATGCATTTATGTGCATAATTAAAATTTGAACTATATGCACATCCTCCAGAACATATATATTGGTTGAAGAACCTCCTTGGGTGCATGCTTAGGTCCCATGCAACAAATGGGAATGAATGTCAAGCACCCTGCCACCGTCACTCGGCCGCTAACATTGCGATGCCTGGTTTTTAAATTCTATAAAATCCAAAACTCGTCTGAAATTCATGACACTTGGCATGCTATCATGGAGAGGTATCAACATGCCGTGGTAAAATTTTTGTCTCATTTGGGCCAGGTTTGGGTATGTGCTTCTCACAAACCAGAGCTTATCACAACAAGCATGATGGTTTCGGTAGGGAACGTCCCACATTTGGGGACGAAACAATATCCATTGCCTCTTATTGCTTTCACAATTTTTCTCATGTCAACATTGAACAACAGGAGTGTTGTGTCAATTTTTGTGATTTTTCGGGGTTCGTTTGGATATTTTTATGCATTAACTGAGTTTTCAATGCATTTATGTGCATAATTCAAATTTGAACTACATGCACATGCTCTAATGCATGTAAATTGGTCGAAAATTCAAATCTATGTCCTTGATTGCATGCTTAGGTCCCACGCAAGAAATGGGAAAGAATGTCAAGCACACTGCCACCATGACTCGGCCGCAAACATTGTGATACCTGGTTTTTAAATTCTAGTAAATCCAAAGATCGTGTGAAATTCATGAAACTTGGCATGCTATCATGGAGCGGCATCAACATGCGGTGGTAAATTTTTTGTCCCATTTGGGGCAGGTTTGGGTATATGCTTCTCAAAAACCAGAGCTCCTCACAACAAGCCTCATGGTTTCGGTACAGAATGTTTCACCTTTCTAGACGAAACGATATCCATTGCCTCTTCTCGATTTCAATTTTTTTCCTAGTGTCAACACACAACAACAGCAGTGTTGTGTCAATTTTTGTGATTTTCGGGGTCCGTTTGCGTATTTTTATGCATTAGCTGAGTTTTCAATGAATTTATGTGCATAATTCAAATCTGAACTACATGCACATGCTCTAATGCATGTAAATTGGCTGAAAATTCAAATATGTGTTCTTGGTTGCATGCTTAGGTCCCATGCAATAAATGGGAAAGAATGTGAAGCACCCTGCCACCATCACTCGGCCGCAAAACATTGAGATACCTGATTTTTAAATTCTAGTAAATCCAAAGCTCGTCTGAAATTCATGAAACTTGGCATGCTATCATGGAGCAGCATCAACATGTCGTGGTAAATTTTTTGTCCCATTTGGGGCAGGTTTGGGAATATGCTTCTGAAAAACCAGAGCTTCTCACAACAAGCCTCATAGTTTCGGTAGGGAACGTTTCACCTTTATGAACAATACGATATCCTAGTGTCAACATAGAACAATAGGAGTGTTGTGTTAATTTATGGGATTTCTTGGGGTTCTTTTTGACATTTTTATGAATTAATTGAGTTTTCAATGCATTTATGTGCATAATTCAAATTTGAACTACATGCACGTGCTCTAATGCATATAAATTGGTTGAAAATTCAAATATGTGTTCTTGGTTGCATGCTTAGGTCCCATGCAAGAAATGGGAATGAATATCAAGCGCCCTGCCACCGTCACTCGGCCGCAAACAATGCGATACCTGGTTTTTAAATTCTAGTAAATCCAAAACTTTTATCATGGATTGGCATCAACATGCTGTGGTAAAAATTTTATCTCATTTGTGGCAGGTTTGGGTATGTGCTTCTCACAAGCCAGAGCTTATCACAACAAGTATGATTGTTTCGGTAGGGAACGTCCCACCTTTGGGGACGAAACAATTTCCATTGCCTCTTATTTCTTTCACAATTTTTCTCATGTCAACATAGAATAACAGGAGTGTTGTGTCAATTTATGGGATTTTTTTGGGGTTCATTTGGATATTTTTATGCCTTAACTGAGTTTTCAATGAATTTATGTGCATAATTCAAATTTGAACTACATGCACTTGCTCTAATGCATGTAAATTGGTTGAAAGTTCAAATCTGTGTCCTTGGTTGCATCCTTAGGTCCCACATAAGAAATGGGAAAGAATGTCAAGCACCCTGCCACCATCACTCGGCCGCAAACATTGTGATAGCTCGTTTTTAAATTCTAGTAAATCCAAAGCTCGTGTGAAATTCATGAAAGTTGGCATGCTATCATGGAGCAGCATGAACATGCCGTGGTAAATTTTTTGTCCCATTTGGGGCAGGTTTGGGTGTAAGATTATCAAAAGCCAGAGCTTCTCACAACAAGCCAGATGGTTTCGGTACTGAATGTTTCACCTTTCTAGACGAAACGATATTCATTGCCTCTTCTTGATTTCAATTTTTTTCCTAGTGTCAACATAGAACAACAACAGTGTTGTGTCAATTTTTGTGTTTTTTGGGGTTCGTTTGCATATTTTATGCATTAACTGAGTTTTCAATGAATTTATGTGCATAATTCAAATTTGAACTACATGCACATGCTCTAATGCATGTAAATTTGTTGAAAATTCAAATATGTGTTCTTGGTTGCATTCTTAGGTCCCATGCAATAATTGGGAAAGAATGTCAAGCACCCTGCCACCATCACTCGACCGCAAACATGGTGATACCTAGTTTTTAAATTCTAGTAAATCCAAAGCTCATCTGAAATTCATGAAACTTGGCATGCTATCATGGAGCAGCATCAACATGTCGTGGTAAATTTTTTGTCCCATTTGGGGCAGGTTTGGGTATATGCTTCTCAAAAACCAGAGCTTCTCACAACAAGCCTCGTAGTTTTGGTAGGGAACATGTCACCTTTGTGGACGAAAAGATATCCATTGCCTCCTCTTGATTTCAATTTTTTTCCTAGTGTCAACATAGAACAAAAGGAGTGTTGTGTTAATTTATGGGATTTTTCGGGGTTCGTTTGGACATTTTTATGCATTATTTGACTTTTCAATGCATTTATGTACATAATTCATATTTGAACTACATGCACATGCTCTAATACATATAAATTGGTTGAAAATTCAAATATGTGGTCTTGGTTGCATGCTTAGATCCCATGCAAGAAATGGGCATGAATATCCAGCACCCTGCCACCGTCACTCGACCGCAAGCATTGCGATACCTGGTTTTTAAATTCTAGTAAATCCAAAACTCGTCTGAAATTCATGAAACTTGTCATGCTATCATGGAGCGGCATCAACATGCTGTGGTAAAATTTTTGTCTCATTTGGGGCATGTTTGGGTATGTGCTTCTCACAAACCAGAGCTTATCACAACAAGCATGATGGTTTTGGTAGGGAACGTCCCACCTTTGGGGACTAAACAATATCCATTACCTCTTATTGCTTTCACAATTTTTCTCATGTCAACATAGGACAACAGGAGTGTTCTATCAATTTTTGTGATTTTTGGGGGTTCATTTTGATAATTTTATGCATTAACTGAGTTTTCAATGCATTTATGTGCATAATTCAAATTTGAACTACATCCACATGCTCTAATGCATGTAAATTGGTTGAAAGTTCAAATCTGTGTCCTTGGTTGCATGCTTAGGTCCCATGCAAGAAATGGGAAAGAATGTCAGGCACCCTGCCACCATCACTCGGTCGCAAACATTGTGATACCTGGTTTTTAAGTTCTAGTAAATCCAAAGCTCGAGTGAAATTCATGAAACTTGGCATGCTATCATGGAGCGGCATCAATATGCCATGGTAAACTTTTTGTCCCATTTGGGACTGGCTTGGGTATATGCTTCCCAAAAACTAGAGCTTCTCACAACAAGCCTGATGGTTTCGGTACGGAGCGTTTCACCTTACTAGACGAAATTATATCCATTGCCTCTTCTCGATTTCAAATTTTTCCTAGTGTCAACATAGAACAACAGCAGTGTTGTGTCAATTTTTATGATTTTCGGGGTTCGTTTGCATATTTTTATGCATTAACTGAGTTTTTATTGCATTTATGTGCATAATTCAAATTTGAACTACATGCACATGCTCTAATGCATGTAAATTGGTTGAAAATTCAAATATGTGTTCTTGGATTCATGCTTAGGTCCCATGCAATGAATGGCAAAGAATGTCAAGCACCCTGCCACCATCACTCGGCCGCAAACATTGAGATACCTGGTTTTTAAATTCTAGTAAGTCCAAAGCTCGTCTGAAATTCACGAAACCTGGAATGTCGTGGTACATTTTTTGTCCCATTTGGGGTAGGTTTGGGTATATGCTTCTCAAAAACTAGAGCTTCTCACAACAAGCTTATAGTTTCGGTAGGGAATGTTTCACCTTTGTGGACGAAACGATATCCATTGCCTATTCTCGATTTCAAAAAAAATTTCCTAGTGTCAACATAGAACAACACGAGTGTTGTGTTAATTTATGGGAATTTTTGGGGTTTGTTTGGACATTTTTATGCATTAATTGAGTTTTCAATGCATTTATGTGCATAATTCAAATTTGAACTACATGCACATGCTCTGATGCATATAAATTGGTTGAAAATTCAAATATATGTTCTTGGTTGCATGCTTAGGTCCCATGCAAGAAATGGGAATGAATATCAAGCACCCTGCCACCGTCACTTGGCCGCAAACATTGAGATACTTGATTTTTTAAATCTAGTAAATGCAAAACTCGTTTGAAATTTATGAAACTTGGCATGCTATCATGGAGCGGCATCAACATGCTGTGGTAAAATTTTTGTCTCATTTGGGGCAGGTTTGGATATGTGCTTCTCACAAACCAGAGCTTCTCACTACAAGCATGATGGTTTCGATAGGGAACATCCCACCTTTGGGGACGAAACGATATCCATTGCCTCTTATTGCTTTCAAAAAATTTCTCGTGTCACCATAGAACAACAGGAGTGTTGCGTCAATTTTTGTGATTTTTCGGGGTTCGTTTGGATTTTTTATGCATTAACTGAGTTTTCAATGCATTTATGTGCATAATACAAATTTGAACTACATGCACATGCTCAAGTGCATATAAATTAGATGAAAAATCAAATGTGCGTCCTTGGGTGCATGCTTAGGTCCCATGCAAGAAATGGGAATGAATTTCAAACACTAGGGCACCGTTGATTGCGAGCAAAACATTGAGATACTTTATTTTTAAATTCTAGTAAATCCAAAACTCGTCTGAAATTCATGAAACTTGGCATGCTATCATGGAGCGGCATCAACATGCCATGGTAAAAAATTTGTCCCATTTGGGGCAGGTTTGGGTAAGTGCTTCTCACGAAGCAGAGCTTCTCACAACAAGCATGATGGTTTCGGTAGGTAACGTCCCACCTTTGGGGACAATATGATATCCATTGCCTCTTATTGCTTTCAAAAAATTTCTCGTGTCAACATAGAACAACAGGAGTGTTGTGTCAATTTTTGTGATTTTTTCGGGTTCGTTTGGACATTTTTATGCATTAACTGAGTATTCAATGCATTTCTGTGCATAATTCAAATTTGAACTATATGCACATTCTCCAGTGCATATAAATTGGTTGAAAAATATCCTTGGGTGCATGCTTAGGTCCCATGCAAGAAATGGGAATGAATATCAAGCACCCTGCCACGGTCACTCGGTCGCAAACATTGCGATCCCTGGTTTTTGAATTCTAGTAAATCCAAAACTCGTCTAAAATTCATGAAACTTGGCATGCTATTATGGAGCGGCATCAACATGTCGTGGTAAATTTTTTGTCACATTTGGGGCAGGTTTGGGTATGTGCTTCTCACAAACCAGAGCTTATCACAACAAGTATGATGGTTTCGGTAGGGAACGTCCCACCTTTGGGGACAAAACTATATCAAGTGCCTCTTATTTATTTCACATTTTTTCTCGTGTCAACTTAGAACAATATGAGTGTTGTGTCAATTCTTGTCATTTTTCGGGGCTCGTTTGGATATTTTGATGCATTAGCTGAGTTTTCAATGCATTTATGTGCATAATTTAAATTTGACCTACATGCACTTGCTCTAATGCATGAAAATTAGTTGAAATTTCAAATCCATGTGCTTGGTTGCATACTTAGGTCCCTCTCAAGAAATGGGAAAGAATGTCAAGCACCCTGCCACCATCACTCGGCCGCAAACATTGAGATACCTGGTTTTCAAATTCAGGTAAATCCAAAGCTCGTCTGAAATTCATGAAACTTGGCAAACTATCATGGAGTGGCATCAACATGCCACAGAAATTTTTTTGTCCCATTTGGGTCAGGTTTGGGTATATATGTCTCAAAAACCAGAGCTTCTCACAACAAGCCTCATGGTTTCTGTAGGGAACGTTTCACGTTTCTAGAGGAAAAGATATCCATTGCCTTTTCTCGATTTCAAATTTTTTCCTAGTGTCAACATAGAATAACACGAGTGTTGTGTTAATTTGTGGGATTTTTAGGGGTTCGTTTGAAAAGTTTTATGAATTTACTGAGTTTTCAATGCATTTATGTGCATAATAAAAATTTGAACTACATGCACATGCTCAAGTGCATATAAATTGGTTGAAAAATCAAATTTGTGTCCTTGGGTGCATACTTAGGTCCCATGCAAGAAATGGGAATGAATTTCAAACACCAGGGCACCATTGATTGCCGACAAAACATTGATATACTTTATTTTTAAATTCTATTAATCCAAAAGTCATCTGAAATTCATGAAACTTGGCATGCTATCATGGAGCGGCATCAACATGCCATGGTAAAAAATTTCCCATTTGGGGCAGGTTTGGGTATATGCTTCTCACAAAGCAGAGGTTTCTCACAACAAGCATGATGGTTTCGGTAGGGAACGTCCCACCTTTGGGGATGAAACGATATCCATTGCCTCTTATTGCAATCAAAACTTTTCTCGTGTAAACAAAGAACAAAAGGAGTGTTGTGTCAAATTTTGTGATTTTTAGGGGTTCATTTGGACCTTTTTATGCATTAACTGAGTTCTCATTGCATTCATGTGCATAATTCAAATTTGAACTACATGCACATGCTGCACTGCATATAAATTTGTTGAAAAATCAAATCAGTGTCCTTGGGTGCATGCTTAGGTCCCATGCAAGAAATGGGAATGACTTTCAAACACCAATGCACCGTTGAATGCCGGAAAACATTGATATACCTCGTTTATAAATTCTAGTAAATCCAAAACTCGTCTGTAATTCATGAAACTTGGCGTACTATCCTGGAGCAGCATCAACATGCCGTGGTAAAAAAATTTGTCCCATTTGGGGCAGGTTTGGGTATGTGCTTCTCACAAACCAGAGCTTCCCAGAACAAGCATGATGGTTTCAGTAGGGAATGTCCCACCTTTGGGGATGAATTGATATCCATTGCCTCTTATTGCTTTAAAAAAATTTCTCCTGTCAACATAGAACAACAGGAGTGTTGTGTCAATTTTTGTGATTTTTCCGGGTTCGTTTGGACATTTTTATGCATTAACTGAGTATTCAATGCATTTCTGTGCATAATTCAAATTTGAACTATATGCACATGCTCCAGTGCATAAAAATTGGTTGAAAAATCTCCTTGGGTGCATGCTTAGGTCCCATGCAAAAAATGGGAATGAATATCAAGCACCCTGCCACCGTCACTCGGCCGCAAACATTGCGATACCTGGTTTTTAAATTCTAGTAAATGCAAAACTCATTTGAAATTTATGAAACTTGGCATGCTATCATGGAGCGGCATCAACATGCTGTGGTAAAATTTTTGTCTCATTTGGGGCAGGTTTGGATATGTGCTTCTCACAAACCAGAGCTTCTCACTACAAGCATGATGGTTTCGATAGGGAACATCCCACCTTTGGGGACGAAACGATATCCATTGCCTCTTATTGCTTTCAAAAAATTTCTCGTGTCACCATAGAACAACAGGAGTGTTGCGTCAATTTTTGTGATTTTTCGGGGTTCGTTTGGATTTTTTATGCATTAACTGAGTTTTCAATGCATTTATGTGCATAATACAAATTTGAACTACATGCACATGCTCAAGTGCATATAAATTAGATGAAAAATCAAATGTGTGTCCTTGGGTGCATGCTTAGGTCCCATGCAAGAAATGGGAATGAATTTCAAACACTAGGGCACCGTTGATTGCGAGCAAAACATTGAGATACTTTATTTTTAAATTCTAGTAAATCCAAAACTCGTCTGAAATTCATGAAACTTGGCATGCTATCATGGAGCGGCATCAACATGCCATGGTAAAAAATTTGTCCCATTTGGGGCAGGTTTGGGTAAGTGCTTCTCACGAAGCAGAGCTTCTCACAACAAGCATGATGGTTTCGGTAGGTAACGTCCCACCTTTGGGGACAATATGATATCCATTGCCTCTTATTGCTTTCAAAAAATTTCTCGTGTCAACATAGAACAACAGGAGTGTTGTGTCAATTTTTGTGATTTTTTCGGGTTCGTTTGGACATTTTTATGCATTAACTGAGTATTCAATGCATTTCTGTGCATAATTCAAATTTGAACTATATGCACATTCTCCAGTGCATATAAATTGGTTGAAAAATATCCTTGGGTGCATGCTTAGGTCCCATGCAAGAAATGGGAATGAATATCAAGCACCCTGCCACGGTCACTCGGTCGCAAACATTGCGATCCCTGGTTTTTGAATTCTAGTAAATCCAAAACTCGTCTAAAATTCATGAAACTTGGCATGCTATTATGGAGCGGCATCAACATGTCGTGGTAAAATTTTTGTCACATTTGGGGCAGGTTTGGGTATGTGCTTCTCACAAACCAGAGCTTATCACAACAAGCATGATGGTTTCGGTAGGGAACGTCCCACCTTTGGGGACAAAACTATATCAAGTGCCTCTTATTTATTTCACATTTTTTCTCGTGTCAACTTAGAACAATATGAGTGTTGTGTCAATTCTTGTCATTTTTCGGGGCTCGTTTGGATATTTTGATGCATTAGCTGAGTTTTCAATGCATTTATGTGCATAATTTAAATTTGACCTACATGCACTTGCTCTAATGCATGAAAATTAGTTGAAAATTCAAATCCATGTGCTTGGTTGCATACTTAGGTCCCTCTCAAGAAATGGGAAAGAATGTCAAGCACCCTGCCACCATCACTCGGCCGCAAACATTGAGATACCTGGTTTTCAAATTCAGGTAAATCCAAAGCTCGTCTGAAATTCATGAAACTTGGCAAACTATCATGGAGTGGCATCAACATGCCACAGAAATTTTTTTGTCCCATTTGGGTCAGGTTTGGGTATATACGTCTCAAAAACCAGAGCTTCTCACAACAAGCCTCATGGTTTCTGTAGGGAACGTTTCACGTTTCTAGAGGAAAAGATATCCATTGCCTTTTCTCGATTTCAAATTTTTTCGTAGTGTCAACATAGAATAACACGAGTGTTGTGTTAATTTGTGGGATTTTTAGGGGTTCGTTTGAAAAGTTTTATGAATTTACTGAGTTTTCAATGCATTTATGTGCATAATAAAAATTTGAACTACATGCACATGCTCAAGTGCATATAAATTGGTTGAAAAATCAAATTTGTGTCCTTGGGTGCATACTTAGGTCCCATGCAAGAAATGGGAATGAATTTCAAACACCAGGGCACCGTTGATTGCCGACAAAACATTGATATACTTTATTTTTAAATTCTATTAATCCAAAAGTCGTCTGAAATTCATGAAACTTGGCATGCTATCATGGAGCGGCATCAACATGCCATGGTAAAAAATTTCCCATTTGGGGCAGGTTTGGGTATATGCTTCTCACAAAGCAGAGGTTTCTCACAACAAGCATGATGGTTTCGGTAGGGAACGTCCCACCTTTGGGGATGAAACGATATCCATTGCCTCTTATTGCAATCAAAACTTTTCTCGTGTAAACAAAGAACAAAAGGAGTGTTGTGTCAAATTTTGTGATTTTTAGGGGTTCATTTGGACCTTTTTATGCATTAACTGAGTTCTAATTGCATTCATGTGCATAATTCAAATTTGAACTACATGCACATGCTGCACTGCATATAAATTTGTTGAAAAATCAAATCAGTGTCCTTGGGTGCATGCTTAGGTCCCATGCAAGAAATGGGAATGACTTTCAAACACCAATGCACCGTTGAATGCCGGAAAACATTGATATACCTCGTTTATAAATTCTAGTAAATCCAAAACTCGTCTGTAATTCATGAAACTTGGCGTACTATCCTGGAGCAGCATCAACATGCCGTGGTAAAAAAATTTGTCCCATTTGGGGCAGGTTTGGGTATGTGCTTCTCACAAACCAGAGCTTCCCAGAACAAGCATGATGGTTTCAGTAGGGAACGTCCCACCTTTGGGGATGAATTGATATCCATTGCCTCTTATTGCTTTAAAAAAATTTCTCCTGTCAACATAGAACAACAGGAGTGTTGTGTCAATTTTTGTGATTTTTCCGGGTTCGTTTGGACATTTTTATGCATTAACTGAGTATTCAATGCATTTCTGTGCATAATTCAAATTTGAACTATATGCACATGCTCCAGTGCATAAAAATTGGTTGAAAAATCTCCTTGGGTGCATGCTTAGGTCCCATGCAAAAAATGGGAATGAATATCAAGCACCCTGCCACCGTCACTCGGCCGCAAACATTGCGATACCTGGTTTTTAAATTCTAGTAAATCCAAAACTCATCTAAAATTCATGAAACTTGGCATGCTATTATGGAGCGGCATCAACATGTCGTTGTAAAATTTTTGTCTCAATTGGGGCAGGTTTGGTTATATGCTTCTCACAAACTAGAGCTTATCACAACAAGCATGATGGTTTCGGTAGGGAACGTCCCACCTTTGGGGACAAAACAATATCCATTGCCTCTTATTTATTTCACAATTTTTCTTGTGTCAACATAGAATAATGTGAGTGTTGTGTCAATTCTTGTCATTTTTCGGGGCTCGTTTTTATGCATTAATTGAGTTTTCAATGCATTTATGTGCATAATTCAAATTTGACCTACATGAACATGCTCTAATGCGTGTAAATTAGTTGAAAATTCAAATCCATGTCCTTCGTTGCATACTTAGGTCCCATGCAAGAAATGAGAAAGAATGTCAAGCACCCTTCCACCATCACTCGGCCGCAAACATTGAGATACCTAGTTTTCAAATTCAGGTAAATCCAAAGCTCGTCTAAAATTTATGAAACTTGGCATACTATCATGGAGCGGAATCAACATGCCATGGTAAATTTTTATCCCATTTTGGGCAGGTTTGGGTAAATGCTGCTCAAAAACCAGAGCTTCTCACAAAAAGCCTCATGGTTTTGGTAGGGAACGGTTCACGTTTCTAGACGAAAAGATATCCATTTCCTCTTGTCGATTTCACATTTTTTCCTAGTGTGAACATATAATAACAGGAGTGTTGTGTTAATTTCTGGGATTTTTAGGGGTTCGTTTGGACATTTTTATGCATTAACTAAGTTTTCAAAGCATTTATGTGCATAATACAAATTTGAACTACATGCACATGCTCAAGTGCATATAAATTGGTTGAAAAATCAAATCCGTGTCCTTGGGTGCATGCTTAGGTCCCATGCAAGAAATGGGAATGAATTTCAAACACCAGGGCACCGTTGATTGCCGGCAAAGCGTTGAGATACTTTATTTTTAAATTCTAGTAAATCCAAAACTCGTCTGAAATTCATGAAACATGGCATGCTATCATGGAGCGGCATCAACATGCCATGGTAAAAATTTTCCCATTTGGTGTAGGTTTGGGTAAATGCTTCTCACAAAGCAGAGCTTCTGACAACATGCATGATGGTTTTGGTAGGGAACGTCCCACCTTTGGGGACGAAACGATATCCATTGCCTCTTATTGCAATCAAAAATTTTCTTGTGTCAACATAGAACAAAAGGAGTGTTGTGTTAATTTTTTTAATTTTTAGGGGTTCATTTTAACTGAGTTTTCAATGCATTCATGTGCATAATTCAAATTTGAACTACATGCACATGCTCCACTGTATATAAATTGGTTGAAAAATCAAATCAGTGTCCTTGGGTGCATGCTTAGGTCCCATTTAAGAAATGGGAATGACTTTCAAACACCAATGCACCATTGATTGCCGGCAAAACATTGATATACCTGGTTTATAAATTCTAGTAAATCCAAAACTCGTCTATAATTCATGAAACTTGGCATACTATCATGGAGCAGCATCAACATGCCGTGGTAAAAAATTTGTCCCATTTGGGGCAGGTTTGGTTATGTGCTTCTCACAAACCAGAGCTTCCCCGAACAAGGATGATGGTTTCGGTGGGGAACGTCCCACCTTTGGGGACGAAATGATATCCATTGCCCTTTATTGCTTTCAAAATTTTTCTCGTGACAACATAGAACAACAGGAGTGTTGTGTCAATTTTTGTTATTTTCCGGGTTCGTTTGGACATTTCTATGCATTTACTGAGTATTAAATGCATTTCTGTGCATAATTCAAATTTGAACTATATGCACATGCTCCAGTGCATATAAATTGGTTGAAAAATCTCCTTGGGTGCATGCTTAGGTCCCATGCAAGAAATGGGAATGAATTCAACCACCCTGCCACCGTCACTTGGCTGCAAACATTGCGATACCTGGTTTTTAAATTCTAGTAAATCCAAAACTCGTATAAAATTCATGAAACTTGGCATGCTATCATGGAGCGGCATCAACATGTCATGGTAAAATTTTTGTCTCATTTGGGACAAGTTTGGGTATGTGCTTCTCACAAACCAGAGCTTATCACAACAAGCATGATGGTTTCGTTAGGGAACGTCCCACCTTTGGGGACAAAACAATATCTATTGCCTATTATTTATTTCACAATTTTTCTCGTGTCAACATAGAACAATATGAGTGTTGTGTCAATTCTTGTCATTTTTCGGGCTCGTTTGGATATTTTTATGCATTAACTGAGTTTTCGATGCGTTTATGTGCATAATTAAAATTTGAACTACATGCACATGCTCTAATGCATGTAAATTGGTTGAAAGTTCAAATCCATATCCTTGGTTGCATACTTATGTCCTATGCAAGAAATGGAAAAGAGTGTCAAGCACCCTGCCACCATCACTCGGTCGCAAACATTGAGATACCTGGTTTTCAAATTCAGGTAAACCCAAAGCTCGGCTGAAACTCATGAAACTTGGCATACTATCATGGAGTGGCATCAACATGCCATGGTAAATTTTTTGTCCCATTTGGGGTAGGTTTGGGTATATGCTTCTCAAAAACCACTTGGTTTCGGTAGGGAACGTTTCGCGTTTCTAGACGAAAAGATATCCATTGCCTCTTCTCGATTTCAAATTTTTTCCTAGTGTCAACATAGAATAACAGGAGTGTTGTATTAATTTGTGGGATTTTAAGGGTTTCGTTTGGACACTTCTATGCACTAATTTAGTTTTCAATGAATTTATGTGCATAATTCAAATTTGAACCACATGCACATGCTCTAATGCATATAAATTGGTTGAAAATTCAAATATGTGTTCTCGGTTGCATGCTTAGGTCCCATGAAAGAAATGGGAATGAATATCAAGCACCCTGCCACCGTCACTCGGCCGCAAACATTGAGATACCTGGTTTTTAAATTCTAGTAAATCCAAATCTCGTATGAAATTCATGAAACTTGGCATGCTATTATGGAGCATCATCAACATGCCATGGTAAAATTTTTGTTCCATTAGGGGCGGGATTGGGTATATGCTTTTCACAAACCAAAGGTTCTCACAACAAGCGTTATGGTTTCCGTAGGGAACGTCCCAGCTTTGGGGACGAAACGATATCCATTGCCTCTTATTGCATTCAAAACATTTATCGTGTCAACATAGAACAACATGAGTCTTGTGTCAATTTTTGTGATTTTTGGGGTTCGATTGGACATTTTTATGTATTAACTAAGTTTTCAATGCATTTATGTGCATAATTCAAATTTGAACTACATGCACATGCTCCACTGCATATAAATTGGTTGAAAAATCAAATCTGTGTCCTTGGGTGCATGCTTAGGTCCCAAGCAAGAAAGGGGAATGAATTTCAAAAACCAGGGCACTGTTGATTGCTGGCAAAACATTGAGATACTTTATTTTTAAATTATAGTAAATTAAAAACTCAACTAAAATTCATGAAACTTGGCATGCTATCATAGAGCAGCATCGACATGCCGTGGTAAAAAATTTGTCCCATTTGGGGCAGGTTTGGGTATGTGCTTCTCATAAACCAGAGCTTATGACAACAAGCATGATGGTTTCGGTAGGGAACGTCCCACCGTTGGGGACAAAATAATATCCATCGCCTCTTATTGCTTTCATAATTTTCTCGTGTCAACATAGAACAATAGGAGTGTTGTGTCATTTTTTGTGATTTTTCGGGGTTCGTTTGGATATTTTTATGCATTAACTGAGTTTTCAATGCATTTATGTGCATAATTGAAATTGGAACTACACACACATGCTCTAATGCAAGTAAATTGGTTGAAAGTTCAAATCTGTGTCCTTGGTTGCATGCTTAGGTCCCATGCAAGAAATGGGAAAGAATGTCCAGCACCCTGCCACCATCACTCGGCCGCAAACATTGAGATACCTGGTTTATAAATTCTAGTAAATCCAAAGCTCGTCTGAAATTCATGAAACTTGGCATGCTATCTTAGAGCAGCATCAACATGACGTGGTAAAAATTTTGTCCCATTTGGGCAGGTTTGGGTATATGCTTCTAAAAACCCAGAGCTTCTCGCAACAGGCCTCATGGTTTCGGTAGGGATTGTTTCACCTTTCTAGACGAAACTATAACCATTGCCTCTTCTCGATTTCAAATTTTCCTTGTGTCAACATAGAACAACAGGAGTGTTGTGTTAATTTGTGGGGTTTTTCGGGGTTCGTTTGGATATTTTTATGCATTAACTGAGTTTTCAATGCATTTATGTGCATAATTGAAATTTGAACTACACGCACATGCTCTAATGCGTGTATATTGGTTGACAGTACAAATCTGTGTCCTTGGTTGCATGCTTAGGCCCCATGCAAGAAATGGGAAAGAATGTCAAGCACCCTGTCACCATCACTCAGCCGCAAACACTGAGATACCTGGTTTATAAATTCTAGTAAATCCAAAGCTCGTCTGAAATTCATGAAACTTGGCATGCTATCTTGGAGCGGCATCAATATGCCATGGTAAAAATTTTGTCCCATTTGGGCAGGTTTGGGTATATGCTTCTAAAAACCCAGAGCTTCTCACAACAAGCCTCATGGTTTCGGTAGGGAATGTTTCACCTTTCTAGACGAAACTATATCCATTGCCTCTTCTCGATTTCAAATTTTTCCTTGTGTCAACATAGAACAACAGGAGTGTTGTGTTAATTTGTGGGGTTTTTGGGGTTTGTTTGGACAATTTTATGCATCAATTGAGTTTTCAATGCATTTATGTGCATAATTCAATTTTGAACTACATGCACATTCTCTAATGCATATAAATTGGTTGAAAATTCAAATATGTGTTCTCGGTTGCATGCTTAGGTCCCTCTCAAGAAATGGGAATGAATATCAAGCACGCTGCCACTGTCACTCGGCCGCAAACTCGTCTGAAATTCGTGAAACTTGGCATGCTATCATGGAGCAGCATCAACATGCCATGGTATTTTTTTGTCTCATTTGGGGCAGGTTTGGGTATGTGCTTCTCACAAACCAGAGCATCTCACAACAAGCATGATGGTTTCGGCACGGAACATCCCACCTTTGGGGACGAAACGATATCCATTGCCTCTTATTGCTTTCAAAACTTCTATCGTGTCAACATAGAACAATAGGAGTCTTGTGTCAATTTTTGTGATTTTCGGGGTTCGTTTGGACATTTTTATGCATTAACTGAGTTTTCGATGCATTTATGTGCATAATTCAAATTTGAACTACATGCACATGCTCCAGTGCATATAAATTGGAGGAAAAATGAAATCTGTGTCCTTGGGTGCATGCTTAGCTACCATGCAAGAACTGGGAATGAATTTCAAACACTAGGGCACCGTTGATTGCCGGCAAAATGTTGAGATACTTTATTTTTAAATTCTAGTAAATCCAAAATCGTCTGAAATTCATGAATCTTTCATGCTATCATGGAGCGGAATCAACATGCCATGGTAAAATTTTTGTCCCATTTGGGGCATGTTTGGGTATGTGCTTCTCACAAACCAGAGCTAATCACAACAACCATGATGGTTTCGGTAGGAAACGTCCCACCTTTGGGGACAAAACAATATCCATTGCCTCTTGTTGCTTTCACAATTTTTCTCGTGTCAACATAGAACAATAGGAGTGTTGTGCCATTTTTTGTGATTTTTCGGGGTTCGTTTGGATATTTTTATGCATTAACTGAGTTTTCAAAGCATTTATGTGCATAATTCAAATTTGAACTACACGCACATGCTCTAATGCATGTAAATTGGTTGAAAGTTCAAATATGTGTCCTTGGTTGCATGCTTAGGTCGCATACAAGAAATGGGAAAGAAAGTCAAGCACCCTACCACCATCACTCGGCCGCAAACATTCAGATGCATGGTTTTTAAATTCTAGTAAATCCAAAGCTCGTCTTAAATTCATGAAACTGGGCGTGCTATCATGGAGCGGCATCAACATGCCGTGGTAAATTTTTTGTCCCATTTGGGGCAGGTTTGGGTATATGCTTCTCAAAAACCAGAGCTTCTCACAACAAGCCTCATGGTTTCGGTAGGGAACATTTCACCTTTCTAGACGAAACGATATCCGTTGCCTCTTTTCGATTTCAAGTTTTTTCCTAGTGTCAACATAGAACAACAGGAGTGTTGTGTTAATTTGTTGGATTTTTCAGGGTTCGTTTGGACATTTTTATGGATTAATTGAATTTGCAACACATTTATGTGCATAATTCAAATTTAAACTATATGCACATGCTCTAATGCATATAAATTGGTTGAAAATGCAAATATGTGTTCTCGGTTGCATGGTTAGGTCCCATGCAAGAATTGGGAATGGATATCAAGCAGCCTACCACCGTCACTCGGCCGCAAACATTGAGATACCTGGTTTTTAAATTCTAGTAAATCCAAAAGTCGTCTGAAATTCATGAAACTTGGCATGGTATCATGGAGCAGCATCAACATGCCATGGTAAAATTATTGTCTCATTTTGGTCTGGTTTGGGTATGTGCTTCTCACAAACCAGAGCTTCTCACGACAAGCATGATTGTTTCGGTAGGGAACGTCCCACCTCTGGGGATGAAACGATACCCATTGCCTCTTATTGCTTTCAATATCTTTCTCTTGTCAACATAGAACAACAGGAGTGTTGTGTCAATTTTTGTGATTTTTCAGGCTTCGTTTGGACATTTTTATGCATTAACTGAGTTTTCATTGCATATAAATTAGTTGAAAAATCAAATCTGTGTCCTTGGGTGCATGCTTAGGTCCCATGCAAGAAATGGGAATGAATTTCAAACACCAGGGCACCGTTGATTGCCGACAAAACATTGATATACCTGGTTTATAAATTCTAGTAAATCCAACACTTGTCTAAAATTCATGAAACTTGGCATGCTAGCATGGAGCGGCATCAACATGCCATTGTAAAAAGTTTGTCCTATTTGGGGAAGGTTTGGGTAAATGCTTCTCACAAACCAGAGCTTCTCACAACAAGCATGATGGTTTCGGTAGGGAACATCCCACCTTTGGGGACGAAACGAAATTCATTGCCTCTTATTGCAAAGAAAAATTTTCTTGTGTCAACATCGAACAACATGAGTGTGGTGTCACTTTTTGTGTTTTTTCGGGGTTCGTTTGGACCTTTTTATGCATTAACTGAGTTTTCAATGGATTCATGTTCATAATTCAAATTTTAACTACATGCACATGCTCCACTGCATATAAATTGGTTGAAGAATCAAATCTGTGTCATTGGGTGCATGCTTAGGTCCCATGCAAGAAATGGGAATGACTTTCAAACACCAATGCACCGTCGATTGCCGGCAAAACATTGATATACATGGTTTATAAATTCTACTAAATTCAAAACTCGTCTGAAATTCATGAAACTTGGCATACTATCATGGAGCAGCATCAACATGCCATGGTTAACATTTTGTCCCATTTGGGGCAGGTTTGGGTATATGCTTCTCACAAACCAGAGCTTCTCAAAACAAGCTTGATGGTTTCGGTAGGAAACGTCCCACCTTTGGGGACGAAACGATATCCATTGCCTCTAATTGCTTTCAAAAATTTTCTCCTGTCAACATAGAACAACAGGAGTGTTGTGTCAATTTTTGTGATTTTCCGGGTTCGTTTGGACATTTTTATACATTAATTGAGTATTCAATGCATTTATGTGCATAATTCAAATTTGAACTACATGCACATGCTCCAGTGCATATAAATTGGTTGAAAAATCTCCTTGGGTGCATGCTTAGGTCCCATGCAAGAAATGGGAATGAATTTCAAACACTGGAGCACCGTTGATTGCCGCAAAACGTTGAGATAATTTATTTTCAAATTCTAGTAAATCCAAAACTCGTCTAAAATTCATGAAACTTGGCATGGTATCATGTAGCGGCATCAACATGTCATGGTAATTTTTTGCCCCGTTTGGGGCAGGTTTGGGTATATGGTTCTCACAAATCAGAGCTTATCACACCAAGCATGATGGTTTCGGTAGGGAACGTCCCACCTTTGGGGACAAAACAATATCCATTGCCTCTTATTGCTTTCACAATTTTTCTCGTGTCAACATAGAACAACAGGAGTGTTGTGTCAATTTTTGTTATTTTTCGGGGTTTGTTTGGATATTTTTATGCATTAACTGAATTTTCAATGCATTTATGTGCACAATTCAAATTTCAACTACATGCACATGCTCTAATGCATGTAAATTGGTTGAAGGTTCAAATCTGCGTCCTTGGTTGCATGCTTAGGTCCCATGCAAGAAATGGGAAAGAATGTCAAGCACCCTGCCACAATCACTCCGCCGCAAACATTGAGATACCTGGTTTTTAAATTCTAGTAAATCCAAAGCTTGTCTGAATTCATGAAACTTGGCATTCTATCATGGAGCGGCATCAACATGCGGTGGTAAATTTTTTGTACCATTTGGTGTAGGTTTGGGTATATGCTTCTCAAAAACCAGAGCTTCTCACAACAAGCCTGATGGTTTCGGTAGGGAACGTCTCACCTTTCAAGACAAAACAATATCCATTGCCTCTTCTCGATTTCAAATTTTTTCCTAATGTCAACATAGAACAACAGTAGTGTTGTGTTAATTTGTGGGATTTTCGGGGTTTGTTTAGACATTTTTATGCATTAATTGAGTTTTCATTGCATTTATGTGCATAATTGAAATTTGAACTACATGCGCATGCTCTAATGCATATAAATTGGTTGGAAATTCAAATATGTGTCCTTGGTTGGATGCTTTGGTCCCATGCAAGAAATGGGAAAGAATGTCAAGCACCATGCCACCATCACTCGGCCGAAAACATTGAGATACCTGATTTTTAAATTCTAGATAATCCAAAGCTTGTCTGGATTCATGAAGCTTGGCATGCTATCATGGAGCGGCATCAACATGTTGTGGTAAAATTTTTGTACCATTTGGTGCAGGTTTGGGTATATGCTTTTCAGAAACCAGAGCTTCTCACGACAAGCCTGATGGTTTCGGTAGGGAACATTTCACCTTTCAAGATGAAATGATATCCATTGCCTCTTCTCGATTTCCATTTTTTTCCTAGTGTCAACATAGAACAACAGGAGTGTTGTGTTAATTTGTGGGATTTTTCGGGGCTTGTTTGGACATTTTATGCATTAATTGAGTTTTCAATGCATTTATGTGCATAATTCAAATTCAAACTACATGCACATGCTCTCATGCATATAAATTGGTTGAAAATTCAAATATGTGTTCTTGGTTGCATGCTTAGGTCCCATGCAAGAAATGGGACTGAATGTCAAGCAACCTGCCACCGTCACTCGGCCTCAAACATTGAGATATCTGGTTTCTAAATTCTAGTAAATCCAATACTCGTCTGAAATTCATGAAACTTGGCATGCAATCATGGAGCGGCAACAACATGCCGTGGTAAAATTTTTGTCTCATTTGGGGCAGGTTTGGGTATGTGCTTCTCAAAAACCAGAGCTTCCAACAACAAACATGATGGTTTCGGTAGGGAACGTCCCACCTTTGGGGACGAAACGATATCCATTGCCTCTTATTGCTTTCAAAAAATTTCTCATGTCAACATAGAACAACACGAGTGTTGTGTCAATTTTTGTGAGTTTTCAGGGTTCCTTTGGACAATTTTTATGCATTAACCGAGTTTTCAATGCATTTATGTGCATAATACAAATTTGAACTACATGCTGATGCTCCAGTGCATATAAATTGTTTCAAAAACCAAATATGTGTCCTTGGGTGCATGCTTAGGTCCCATGCAAGAAATGGGAATGAATTTGAAACACCAGGGCACCGTTGATTGCCGGCAAAACGTTGAGATGCGTTATTTTTAAATTCTAGTAAATCCAAAACTCGTCTGTAATTCATGAAACTTGGCATGCTATCATGGAGCGGCATCAACATGTCGTGGTAATTTTTTGCCCCGTTTGGGGCAGGTTTGGGTATATGCTTCTCACAAATCAGAGCTTATCACACCAAGCATGATGGTTTCCGTAGGGAACGTCCCACCTTTGGGGACAAAACAATATCCATTGCCTCTTATTGCTTTAACAATTTTTCTCGTGTCAACATAGAACAACAGGAGTGTTGTGTCAATTTTTGTTATTTTTCGGGGTTTGTTTGGATATTTTTATGCATTAACTGAATTTTCAATGCATTTATGTGCACAATTCAAATTTCAACTACATGCACATGCTCTAATGCATGTAAATTGGTTGAAGGTTCAAATCTGTGTCCTTGGTTGCATGCTTAGGTCCCATGCAAGAAATGGGAAAGAATGTCAAGCACCCTGCCACCATCACTCGGCCGCAAACATTGAGATACCTGGTTTTTAAATTCTAGTAAATCCAAAGCTTGTCTGAATTCATGAAACTTGGCATTCTATCATGGAGCGGCATCAACATGCGGTGGTAAATTTTTTGTACCATTTGGTGTAGCTTTGGGTATATGCTTCTCAGAAACCAGAGCTTCTCACAACAAGCCGGATGGTTTCGGTAGGGAACGTTTCACCTTTCAAGACGAAACGATATCCATTGCCTCTTGTCGATTTCAATTTTTTTCCTAGTGTCAACATAGAACAACAGTAGTGTTGTGTTAATTTGTGGAATTTTCGGGGTTGGTTTAGACATTTTTATGCATTAATTGAGTTTTCATTGCATTTATGTGCATAATTCAAATTTGAACTACATGCACATGCTCTAATGCATATAAATTGATTGGAAATGCAAATATGTGTACTTGGTTACATGCTTAGGTCCCATGCAAGAAATGGGAAAGAATGTCAAGCACCATGCCACGATCACTCGGCCGCAAACATTGAGATATCTGGTTATTAAATTCTAGATAATCCAAAGCTTGTCTGGATTCATGAAGCTTGGCATGCTATCATGGAGCGGCATCAACATGTCGTGGTAAATTTTTTGTACCATTTGGTGCAGGTTTGGGTATATGCTTTTCAGAAACCAGACCTTCTCACGACAAGCCTGATGGTTTCGGTGGGGAACGTTTCACCTTTCAAGACGAAACGATATCCATTGCCTCTTCTCGATTTCAATTTTTTTCCTAGTGTCAACATAGAACAACAAGAGTGTTGTGTTAATTTGTGGGATTTTTCGGGGTTCATTTGGACATTTTTGTGCATCTATTGAGTTTTTAATGCATTTATGTGCATAATTCAAATTCAAACTACATGCACATGCTCTCATGCATATAAATTGGTTGAAAATTCAAATATGTTTTCTTGGTTGCATGCTTAGGTCCCATGCAAGAAATGGGACTGAATATCAAGCAACCTGCCACTGTCAGTCGGCCTCAAACATTGAGATATATGGTTTTTAAATTCTAGTAAATCCAATACTCGTCTGAAATTCATGAAACTTGGCATGGAATCATGGAGCGGCAGCAACATGCCGTGGTGAAATTTTTGTCTCATTTGGGGCAGGTATGGGTATGTGCTTCTCAAAAACCAGAGCTTCCAACAACAAACATGATGGTTTCAGTAGGGAACGTCCCACCTTTGGGGACGAAAGGATATCCATTGCCTCTTATTGCTTTCAAAAATTTTCTCGTGTTAACATAGAACAACACAAGTGTTGTGTCAATTTTTGTGAGTTTTGAGAGTTCCTTTGGACATTTTTATGCATTAACCGAGTTTTCAATGCATTTATGTGCATAATACAAATTTGAACTACATGCCGATGCTCCAGTGCATATAAATTGTTTCAAAAATCAAATATGTGTCCTTGGGTGCATGCTTAGGTCCCATGCAAGAAATGGGAATGAATTTGAAACACCAGGGCACCGTTGATTGCCGGCAAAACATTGAGATGCGTTATTTTTAAATTCTAGTAAATCCAAAACTCGTCTGTAATTCATGAAACTTGGCATGCTATCATGGAGCGGCATCAACATGTCGTGGTAATTTTTTGCCCCATTTGGGGCAGGTTTGGGTATATGCTTCTCACAAATCAGAGGTTATCACACCAAGCATGATGGTTTCGGTAGGGAACGTCCCACCTTTGGGGACAAAACAATATCCATTACCTCTTATTGCTTTCACAATTTTTCTCATGTCAACATAGAACAACAAGAGTGTTGTGTCAATTTTTGTTATTTTTCGGGGCTTGTTTGGATATTTTTATACATTAACTGAATTTTCAATGCATTTATGTGCACAATTCAAATTTCAACTACATGCACATGCTCTAATGCATGTAAATTGGTTGAAGGTTCAAATCTGTGTCCTTGGTTGCATGCTTAGGTCCCATGCAAGAAATGGGAAAGAATGTCAAGCACCCTGCCACCATCACTCGGCCGCAAACATTGTGATACCTGGTTTTTAAATTCTAGTAAATCCAAAGCTTGTCTGAATTCATGAAACTTGGCATTCTATCGTGGAGCGGCATCAACATGCGGTGGTAAATTTTTTGTACCATTTGGTGTAGGTTTGGGTATATGCTTCTCAGAAACCAGAGCTTCTCACAACAAGCCTGATGGTTTCGGTGGGGAACGTTTCACCTTTCAAGACGAAACGATATCCATTGCCTCTTCTCGATTTCAAATTTTTTCCTAGTGTCAACATAGAACAACAGTAGTGTTGTGTTAATTTGTGGGATTTTCAGGGTTTGTTTAGACATTTTTATGCAATAATTGAGTTTTCATTGCATTTATGTGCATAATTCAAATTTGAACTACATGCACATGCTCTAATGCATATAAATTGGTTGGAAATTCAAATATGTGTCCTTGGTTATATGCTTAGGTCCCATGCAAGAAATGGGAAAGAATGTCAAGCACCATGCCACCATCACTCGGCCGCAAACATTGAGATACCTGGTTTTTAAATTCTAGATAATCCAAAGCTTGTCTGGATTCATGAAGCTTGGCATGCTATCATGGAGCGGCATCAACATGTCGTGGTAAATGTTTTGTACCATTTGGTGCAGATTTGGGTATATGCTTTTCCGAAACCAGACCTTCTCACGACAAGCCTGATGGTTTTGGTAGGGAACGTTTCACCTTTCAAGACGAAACGATATCCATTGCCTCTTCTCGATTTCAATTTTTTTCCTAGTGTCAACATAGAACAACAGTAGTGTTGTGTAAATTTGTGGGATTTTTCGGGGTTCGTTTGGACATTTTTATACATTAATTGAGTTTTCAATGCATTTATGTGCATAATTAAAATTCAAACTACATGCACATGCTCTCATGCATATAAATTGGTTGAAAATTCAAATATGTGTTCTTGGTTGCATCCTTAGGTCCCATGCAAGAAATGGGACTGAATGTCAAGCAACCTGCCACCGTCACTCGGTCTCAAACATTGAGATATCCGGTTTTTAAATTCTAGTAAATCCAATACTCGTCTGAAATTCATGAAACTTGGCATGGAATCATGGAGCGGCAACAACATGCCGTGGTAAAATTTTTGTCTCATTTGGGGAAGGTATGGGTATGTGCTTCTCAAAAACCAGAGCTTCGAACAACAAACATGATGGTTTCGGTAGGGAACGTCCCACCTTTGGGGACGAAAGGATATCCATTGCCTCTTATTGCTTTCAAAAATTTTCTCGTTTTAACATAGAACAACATGAGTGTTGTGTCAATTTTTGTGAGTTTTCAGAGTTCCTTTGGACATTTTTATGCATTAACTGAGTTTTCAGTGCATTTATGTGCATAATACAAATTTGAACTTCATGCTGATGCTCCAGTGCATATAAATTGGTTCAAAAATCAAATCTTTGTCCTTGGGTGCATGCTTACGTCCCATGCAAGAAATGGGAATGAATTTGAAACACCAGGGCACCGTTGATTGCCGGCAAAACATTGAGATGCGTTATTTTTAAATTCTAGTAAATCCAAAACTCGTCTGTAATTCATGAAACTTGGCATGCTATCATGGAGCGACATCAACATGTCGTGGTAATTTTTTGCCCCGTTTGGGGCAGGTTTGGGTATATGCTTCTCACAAATCAGAGCTTATCACACCAAGCATGATGGTTTCCGTAGGGAACGTCCCACCTTTGGGGACAAAACAATATCCATTGCCTCTTATTGCTTTAACAATTTTTCTCATGTCAACATAGAACAACAGGAGTGTTGTGTCAATTTTTGTTATTTTTCGGGGTTTGTTTGGATATTTTTATGCATTAACTGAATTTTCAATGCATTTATGTGCACAATTCAAATTTCAACTACATGCACATGCTCTAATGCATGTAAATTGGTTGAAGGTTCAAATCTGTGTCCTTGGTTGCTTGCTTAGGTCCCATGCAAGAAATGGGAAAGAATGTCAAGCACCCTGCCACCATCACTCGGCCGCAAACATTGAGATACCTGGTTTTTAAATTCTAGTAAATCCAAAGCTTGTCTGAATTCATGAAACTTGGCATTCTATCATGGAGCGGCATCAACATGCGATGGTAAATTTTTTGTACCATTCGGTGTAGGTTTGGGTATATGCTTCTCAGAAACCAGAGCTTCTCAAAACAAGCCTGATGGTTTCGGTAGGGAACGTTTCACCTTTCAAGACGAAACGATATCCATTGCCTCTTCTCGATTTCAAATTTTTTTCCTAGTGTCAACATAGAACAACAGTAGTGTTGTGTTAATTTGTGGGATTTTCGGGGTTTGTTTAGACATTTTTATGCATTAATTGAGTTTTCATTGCATTTATGTGCATAATTCAAATTTGAACTACATGCACATGCTCTAATGCATATAAATTGGTTGGAAATTCAAATATGTGTCCTTGGTTACATGCTTAGGTCCCATGCAAGAAATGGGAAAGAATGTCAAGCACCATGCCACCATCACTCGGCCGCAAACATTGAGATACCTGGTTTTTAAATTCTAGATAATCCAAAGCTTGTCTGGATTCATGAAGCTTGGCATGCTATCATGGAGCGGCATCAACATGTCGTGGTAAATGTTTTGTACCATTTGGTGCAGGTTTGGGTATATGCTTTTCGGAAACCAGACCTTCTCACGACAAGCCTGATGGTTTCGGTTGGGAATGTTTCACCTTTCAAGACGAAATGATATCCATTGCCTCTTCTCGATTTCAATTTTTTTCCTAGTGTCAACATAGAACAACAGTACTGTTGTGTTAATTTGTGGGATTTTTCGGGGTTCGTTTGGACATTTTTATGCATTAATTGAGTTTTCAATGCATTTATGTGCATAATTCAAATTCAAACTACATGCACATGCTCTCATGCATATAAATTGGTTGAAAATTCAAATAAGTGTTCTCGGTTGCATGCTTAGGTCCCATGCAAGAAATGGGACTGAATGTCAAGCAACCTGCCACCGTCACTCGGCCTCAAACATTGAGATATCTGGTTTTTAAATTCTAGTAAATCTAATACTCGTCTGAAATTCATGAAACTTGGCATGCAATCATGGAGCGGCAGCAACATGCCGTGGTAAAATTTTTGTCTCATTTGGGGCAGGTTTGGGTATGTGCTTCTCAAAAACCAGAGCTTCTCACAGCAAACATGATGGTTTCGGTAGGGAATGTCCCACCTTTGGGGACGAAACGATATCCACGAAACGATATCCATGAAATTCTACTAGGCCAAAACTCGTCTAAAATTCATGAAACTTGGCATGCTATCATGGAATGGCATCAATGTGTCGTGGTAAAAAGTTTGTCCCGTTTGGGGCAGGTTTGGGTATACACTTCTCACAAATCATAGCGTATCACACCAAGCATGATGGTTTCGATAGGGAACATCCCACCTTCGGGGACAAAACAATATCCATTGCCTCTTATTGCTTTCACAATTTTTCTCGTGTCAACATAGAACAACAGGAGTGTTGTGTCAATTTTTGTGGTTTTTTGGGGTTTGTTTAGATATTTTTATGCATTAACTGAGTTTTCAATGCATTTATGTGCACAATTCAAATTTCAACTACATGCACATGCTCTAATGCTTGTAAATTGGTTGAAAGTCAAATCTGTGTTCTTGGTTGCATGCTTAGGTCCCATGTAAGAAATGTGAAAGAATGTCAAGCACCCTGCCACCATCACTCGGCCGCAAACATTGAGATACATGGTCTTTAAATTCTAGTAAATCCAAAGCTCGTCTGAAATTCTTGAAACGAGGGATGCTATTATGGAGCGGCATCAACATGCCGTGGTAAATTTTTTGTCCCATTTGGGGTAGGTTTGCGTATATGCTTCTCAAAAACCAGAGCTTCTCACAACAAGCCTGATGGTTTCGGTAGGGAACGTTTCACCTTTCAAGACGAAACGATATCCATTGCCTCTTCTCGATTTCAATTTTTTTCCTAGTGTCAACATAGAACAACAAGAGTGTTGTGTTAATTTGTGAGATTTTTCGGGGTTCATTTGGACATTTTTGTGGATGCATTGAGTTTTCAATGCATTTATGTGCATAATTCAAATTCAAACTACATGCACATGCTCTCATGCATATAAATTTGTTGAAAATTCAAATATGTGTTCTTGGTTGCATGCTTAGGTCCCATGCAAGAAATGGGACTGAATGTCAAGCAACCTGCCACCGTCACTCGGCCTCAAACATTGAGATATCTGGTTTTTAAATTCTAGTGAATCCAATACTCGTCTGAAATTCATGAAACTTGGCATAGAATCATGGAGCGGCAGCAACATGCTGTGGTAAATTTTTGTCTCATTTGGGGCAGGTATGGGTATGTGCTTCTCAAAAACCAGAGCTTCCAACAACAAACATGATGGTTTCGGTAGGGAACGTCCCACCTTTGGGGACGAAAGGATATCCATTGCCTCTTATTGCTTTCAAAAAAATTCTCGTGTTAACATAGAACAACACGAGTGTTGTGTCAATTTTTGTGAGTTTTCAGAGTTCCTTTGGACATTTTTATGCATTAACTGAGTTTTCAATGCATTTATGTGCATAATACGAATTTGAACTACATGCTGATGCTCCAGTGCATATAAATTGGTTCAAAAATCAAATCTTTGTCCTTGGGTGCATGCTTAGGTCCCATGCAAGAAATGGGAATGAATTTGAAACACTAGGGCACCGTTGATTGTCGGCAAAACGTTGAGATGCGTTATTTTTAAATTCTAGTAAATCCAAAACTCGTCTGTAATTCATGAAACTTGGCATGCTATCATGGAGCGACATCAACATGTCGTGGTAATTTTTTGCCCCGTTTGGGGCAGGTTTGGATATATGCTTCTCACAAATCAGAGCTTATCACACCAAGCATGATGGTTTCCGTAGGGAACGTCCCACCTTTGGGGACAAAACAATATCCATTGCCTCTTATTGCTTTAACAATTTTTCTCGTGTCAACATAGAACAACAGGAGTGTTGTGTCAATTTTTGTTATTTTTCGGGGTTTGATTGGATATTTTTATGCATTAACTGAATTTTCAATGCATTTATGTGCACAATTCAAATTTCAACTACATGCACATGCTCTAATGCATGTAAATTGGTTGAAGGTTCAAATCTGTGTCCTTGGTTGCATGCTTAGGTCCCATGCAAGAAATGGGAAAGAATGTCAAGCACCCTGCCACCATCACTCGGCCGCAAACATTGAGATACCTGGTTTTTAAATTCTAGTAAATCCAAAGCTTGTCTGAATTCATGAAACTTGGCATTCTATCATGGAGCGGCATCAACATGCGATGGTAAATTTTTTGTACCATTTGGTGTAGGTTTGGGTATATGCTTCTCAGAAACCAGAGCTTCTCACAACAAGCTTGATGGTTTTGGTAGGGAACGTTTCACCTTTCAAGACGAAACGATATCCATTGCCTCTTCTCGATTTCAAATTTTTTCCTAGTGTCAACATAGAACAACAGTATTGTCGTGTTAATTTGTGGGATTTTCGGGGTTTGTTTAGACATTTTTATGCATTAATTGAGTTTTCATTGCATTTATGTGCATAATTCAAATTTGAACTACATGCACATGCTCTAATGCATATAAATTGGTTGGAAATTCAAATATGTGTCCTTGGTTACATGCTTAGGTCCCATGCAAGAAATGGGAAAGAATGTCAAGCACCATGCCACCATCACTCGGCCGCAAACATTGAGATACCTGGTTTTTAAATTCTAGATAATCCAAAGCTTGTCTGGATTCATGAAGCTTGGCATGCTATCATGGAGCGGCATCAACATGTCGTGGTAAATGTTTTGTACCATTTGGTGCAGGCTTGGGTATATGCTTTTCGGAAACCAGACCTTCTCACGACAAGCCTGATGGTTTCGGTAGGGAACGTTTCACCTTTCAAGACGAAACGATATCCATTGCCTCTTCTTGATTTCAATTTTTTTCCTAGTGTCAACATAGAACAACAGTAGTGTTGTGTTAATTTGTGGGATTTTTCGGGGTTCGTTTGGACATTTTTATGCATTAATTGAGTTTTCAATGCATTTATGTGCATAATTCAAATTCAAACTACATGCACATGCTCTCATGCATATAAATTCGTTGAAAATTCAAATAAGTGTTCTTGGTTGCATGCTTAGGTCCCATGCAAGAAATGGGACTGAATGTCAAGCAACCTGCCACCGTCACTCGGCCTCAAACATTGAGATATCTGGTTTTTAAATTCTAGTAAATCCAATACTCGTCTGAAATTCATGAAACTTGGCATGCAATCATGGAGCGGCAGCAACATGCCGTGGTAAAATTTTTGTCTCATTTGGGGCAGGTTCGGGTATGTGCTTCTCAAAAACCAGAGCTTCTCACAGCAAACATGATGGTTTCGGTAGGGAACGTCCCACCTTTGGGGACGAAACGATATCCACGAAACGATATCCATGAAATTCTACTAGGCCAAAACTCGTCTAAAATTCATGAAACTTGGCATGCTATCATGGAATGGCATCAATGTGTCGTGGTAAAAAGTTTGTCCTGTTTGGGGCAGGTTTGGGTATACACTTCTCACAAATCAGAGCTTATCACACCAAGCATGATGGTTTCGATAGGGAACATCCCACCTTTGGGGACAAAACAATATCCATTCCCTCTTATTGCTTTCACAATTTTTCTCGTGTCAACATAGAACAACAGGAGTGTTGTGTCAATTTTTGTGATTTTCGGGGTTTGTTTAGATATTTTTATGCATTAACTGAGTTTTCAATGCATTTATGTGCACAATTCAAATTTCAACTACATGCACATGCTCTAATGCTTGTGAATTGGTTGAAAGTCAAATCTCTGTTCTTGGTTGCATGCTTAGGTCCCATGCAAGAAATGGGAAAGAATGTCAAGCACCCTGCCACCATCACTCGACTTCAAACATTGAGATACATGGTTTTTAAATCCTAGTAAATCCAAAGCTCGTCTGAAATTCTTGAAACGAGGGATGCTATCATGGAGCGGGATCAACATGCCATGGTAAATTTTTTGTCCCATTTGGGGTAGGTTTGCGTATATGCTTCTCAAAAACCAGAGCTTCTCACAACAAGCCTGATGGTTTCGGTAGGGAACGTTTCACCTTTCTAGATGAAACGATATCCATTGCCTCTTCTCCATTTCAAAATTTTTCCTAGTGTCAACATAGAACAACAAGAGTGTTGTGTTAATTTGTGGGATTTTTCAGGGTTCGTTTGGGCATTTTTAGGCATTAATTGAGTTTTCAATGCATTTATGTGCATCATTCAAATTCAAACTACATGCACATGCTCTGATGCATATAAATTGGATGAAAATTCAAGTATGTGTTCTTGGTTTCATGCTTAGGTCCCATGCAAGAAATGGGACAGAATGTCAAGCACCCTGCCACTGTCACTCGGCCGCAAACATTGAGATAGCTGGTTTTTAAATTCTACTAAATCCAATACTCGTGTAAAATTCATGAAACTTGGCATGCTATCATGGAGCGGCATCAACATGCCGTGGTAAAATTTTTGTCTCATTTGGGGTAGGTTTGGGTATGTGCTTCTCACAAACCAGAGCTCCTCACAACAAGCATGATGGTTTCGGTAGGGAACGTCCCACCTATGGGGACAAAACGATATCATCTGCCTCTTGTTTCTTTCACAAATTTTCTCGTGTCAACATAGAACAATCGGAGAGTTGTGTCAATTTTTGTGATTTTCCGTGGTTTGTTTGGACATTTTTATGCATTAACTGAGTTTTCAATGCATTTATGTGCATAATTCAAATTTGAAATACATGCACATGCTCCAGGCATATAAATTGGTTGAAAAACGAAATATGTGTCCTTCGGTGCATGCTTAGGTCCCATGCAAGAAATGGGAAGAATTTCAAACACTAGGGTACCATTGATTGCCGGCAAAACATTGAGATACTTTATTTTTAAATTCTAGTAAATCCAAAACTCGTCTAAAATTCATGAAACTTGGCATGCTATCAACATGCCGTGGTAAAATTTTTGTCCCGTTTGGGTCATGTTTGGGTATATGCATCTCACAAACCAGAGCTTCTCACAACAAGCCTGATGGTTTCGATAGGGAACGTCCCACCTTTGGGGACGAAATGATATCCATTGCCTCTTATTGCAATCAAAAAATTTCTTGTGTCAACATAGAACAACAGGAGTGTTGTGTCAATTTTTCTGATTTTTCGGGGTTTGTTTGGACCTTTTTATGCATTAACTGTGTTTTCAATGCATTCATCTGCATAATTCAAATTTGAACTACATGCACATGTTCCACTGCATATAAATTGGTTGAAAAATCAAATCTGTGTCCTTGGGTGCATGCTCACGTCTGATGCAAGTAATGGGAATGACTTTCAAACACCAACGCACCGTTGATTGCCGACAAAACATTGATATACCTGGTTTATAAATTCTAGTAAATCCACAACTTGTCTGAAATTCTTTAAACTTGGCATACTATCATGGAGCGACATCAACATGCCGTGGTAAAATTTTTGTCCCATTTGGCGTAGGTTTGGGTATATCCTTCTCACAAACCAGAGCTTCTCAGAACAAGCATGATGGTTTCGGTAGGGAACGTCCCACCTTTGGTGACGAAACGATATCCATTGCCTTCAAATAAATTTCTCATGTCAACATAGAACAGCAGGAGTGTTGTGCCAATTTTTTTGATTTTTCGGTGTTCGTTTGGACCTTTTTATGCATTAACTGAGTTTTCAATGCATTCATGTGCAGAATTCAAATTTGAACTACATGTTGTCGGTGTACTAGAATAGGGGTACCCTAGTACCCCCTACTTGTGCACGGGCAGTTGCAGCACCCTGCGGCAAAGGCTTGCCGGGCGAACGCCAAGATCCCCCAAGGTTCCCTTGGAGCCATCCAAGAACAAAGTATTTAAGCTAAGGAGACAAGACCCCGGCAAGAGGAGCTTGCCGGGAAGGCCAACCAAGGCGCTCCAAGGAACTTGCCATGACGCGCCACGCGCTCCGGCAAGGCAACAAGGCCCCGGCAAGAGGAGCTTGCCGGGAAGACTAAACAAGGTACACCGAGGCCCGGTGAGCGACGAGCTTCTGGACCCGGCGAGATAACAACAGCGGCAAGGCGCTTGCCGCGGCAGGCGGCCACTCTGCACCCACGCTTCAGCGCATCCACCAACGTGTCGCTCTGGGGGCCTCTCCGCGCGCGCGTGGCGGGAGGCTGTGCAACCAGTGGTGCGCAGTGGCATGCGAAGCTGACAAGATCGCCATCGTGGCGAACGGTGGTGCCCCTAACAGTCCTTTTCCGCACTGTTCGGGCGACTCAGACGGGCATTTAATGCCCTTGTCCCCTGCCGTCAAGGTTAGGTAGGGTGCACTGTACAAGCAACTGTATCAACTACCTCGCTTTTTACGTTTTTACCCTCCTCTGCGTTGCCACCTGTCGGTGACCCCTTTAGCGTATAAAAGGAGGCCCATGCCAACGTAGAGGGGGTTCGGACAGTTTGCTTCAATTCATTCGTAGCCCAGAAAACATCACACTCTCTCGCTTGAGAGCAAGAACACCAGATAATACAACCAGACAAGCAATAGTAGGAGTGTTATCTCTCCGGAGAGCTCCGAAGCTGGGTAAACTGCTCGTGTGCCTCGCCTCGATCTGCTCTTCGTGCGACCTCCGCCCCACGAACACCTATGGGGCTGCGCCACATTCTCCTCTAGCTCTTTCTTGGCAGCCTCTGCAGTTGCCGCGGCGTCCTTTGCCTCCTTGAGCGCCCCGCCAAGTGCTCGCTCACGCTCGGCGAGCTCTTCCTCGTAGCTATCGAGGTTGGCCTTCCGCTGCACTAGTTCACCTTCCCGCGCGGACTGCTTCGCGGCAGCTAGCCTTTGTTCCTCCTCAGCCTTGGCCTTCTCGAGAAGAAAGGTCGTGCGCTCCTCGTCGACTCGCTCCCGCTCCTGCGCTAGTGACCGGAGAGCTTCCTGATTTTGGCCCCGGAGCTCCTCCGCGCGCTTTTCCATGTCAACTCCTGCCTTCGCGACAAGCGCTTCCCGGGAAGCCATCTTGGCTTGCCGGGTGCGGTAGAGTGACAGCAGCTTCCGCAGCAGCTGCTCCTCCTCAGGCTCGCCGCTGCTGCTGCCGGGCGCGTCAACCAATGACAGTCCAGCAGAGGCGAGCACCTCCCCGTCAAAAGTCTCCCCCTCGACCGGCGCCCTGGAGCTCGACGCCCAGGGTAGCTTGATGAAGATATTGTCACCGGCTTCAAGTAGGCGCCGGGCTGGGGCTCCTCGGAGCCCGGCTCCGCAGAAGCGGCAGAGGGTTCGGCGGTCGGCGCAGCGCCCGACGCTCCTGCGGCCTCAGGGTCGTCAGTGCGATCGCCCGACCCCTCGCCGGCTTCCGCAGCAGCAGCCCCGGCGGCCTCCTCGCCGGCGGTCTCATCAGCACCGGCACCTTCCTCGCCGGCGCCCTCTGTCTCCATTGGCTCAGCCGTAGATGGGTCTGAAGAACGAAGAAGGGAGGAAAATCAATCAAAAATCCAAGAAAGGAAAAACGGAAGAAGCAGAACCCAAGGGAAAGTTTCTGGGCAAGTGGATTACCTGCGCCAAGATCTTCAGTTGCGGCCTCGGTCGCCGCAGGATCAGCAGTGCCGTCCCTTGCCGGAGAGTCCCCCCTTGCCGGAGAGCGCTCCCTTGCCGGGGACTCCTCCCTTGGCGGCGCAGTCGAAGCAGGTGGCACTTCGGGACCGGCCTCCGGGCGCTCCTGATGAGGCTGCTCTGCTCCTGCACAAGTCAACAAGCAAGATATCAACAAAGGAAAAAGCACTCAAGCGCGCCCGGCAGCAGAAGGCTAAACTATGAACTTACGCTGGGGGCTGCGCTGGGGGCTGCTCTGAGGGGTGATTGCCGGGTCCGTCAAGGTGGTCTCGGGCCCACCTCCTGCTGACACGATGGGGTCATCCTCGATGACGATCACCGCGGCCTTGGCCCTCTTCGCCGCTCTCTGGGCCAGTGTTCTGAAAAGAAAGGAGTCCAGATTGGAGCAAGTCAGATACAAGATATAAACAGCAAGATTGAAGGATTATAAGAGCACCAAAGAAACTCACTCTTCTTCCTCCTCGTCGGAGCTGAGCGCGGAAAGATCGAAGTCCGGCCCTCCTCCGGTGCGGCGAGGTGGAGGAGTAGGATCCCTTGCCCGCTTGGCGGGGGCAGTGGCAGTGGCCCGGGAAGATCCCGCTCCAGTTGCCGCTGTTGCGTGAGGCGCTCCCGCGGCAACATTGCTTGCCGCGGTAGAGCGCGTCGCGCGGCTCGGTGGCTGTGGAGCCGGCTGCCGCCCCGCTGCGTCCCCGGCCCTGCGAAGGCGCCTCCTTGGCGGGGCCGGGGGCTCCGCCTGCGGCAAGTTCTCTGAAGGCTCAGCCTCCTCCTCGCCGGCCTCGCTCGGCTCGGCTTCGGAACCGGCAGGCTCCTCCTCGCCCATGAACTCCGCGCGTTCGGCAAGGTTTGCCGCCTCTGCAGCCTCCGCCTCCTCCACAGTAAACCCAAACACACCCGCAGCAGCTGCGGCCGCAGCCTCTTCCGCCCTAGTAGCGATGAGCTGCAGCTCCTCGTCGGTGGTGTCACGGGTGAGGCTCTTCTGCTCGTCAGCGCGGACCGGCACTTCCTCCAAGGTGTCGAAGAACGCTCGCACAACGTCATCCGCAGGCTCTTGCCAAGTTGGGACGATGCCGTGTGAATCGCACAACGGCATCATGGCGCGGATCCGGTCAAGCGAAGAGTTATTGCACAAAGGAACTACGCCCCTCGGCAGTGTGAATGGGTGCTGGGGGTCGCGTTTGAATAATTCCAAGAGCATTGCGTCCAACTCCAAGACGGTGAAGTTGTAGTTGAGGCCCGGCCGCAGCCTCATGATGTCCGCCGAATTCTTGAATTCCCAGGCGGGCCTCCCCCTCTCCTGCAGGGGGGCAATGCGGCGGCGGAGGAAATCTGCCCCGACAGCACCTACGGTGAGCCCGGCAAGCCTGAGGCGAAGAATCCTAGTGATGGCGATCTTCAGCCTCTCGTCTTCCGGGGCCACGTTGCTCCAGTCATTGCCGCGCACTATTGGAGTTTGGCGCACGGCGGTGAAGGGCTGCGGATTCTCCTCAACGATCCAGCACCACTCCGCTCTCCACTCCTCCCACTTGCTGCGGAGCTCACCCTCCAAGTACGCCTCTTTCTTGCCGACTCTCGAGACCCAGGCAATCCCTCCGGCAAGCGGCTCTCCTCTCTCTACCCGAGGTATGAAGAAGTGGCGAAAAAGGGCAACACTAGGGTGGACTCCGACAAAGTTTTCGCACAAGTGTGCGAAAACTGCCATGGTCAGGACAGCATTGGGGGTGAAGTCAAGGAGGCGGAAGCCATATGTGTTCATAATATCACAGAAGAACTCCGAGAAGGGCGGGCAGAGCCCGCAATAGAAGAATAGCGGGAAGAACGGGTACCCATTTGGAGCCAACTCCGAGGCAGCGGCCGGGAGTACCCTCGTGCGCGGATGCGCACGCGTCTCCGTCGCCCAAAAGAGGTAGAAGTACTCCCTCAGCTCCTGCACGCCGAGCTGGGGGGTGAAGATCGCCCGCTCCTTCCGCAGCGCCGCGAGCCGCTGCGCCTCGGCCGACTTCACACCCTTTCCCTTGTCGGCTTTCGGGGCCATGGCGGAGGTGGTGGGGAAGGTCGACGGCGTGGTGATGCTGGTGGCAATGGGGGGGGGGCGGAGCGCTGCTCTCTCGGCTTCGAGAAGAAGGGGGGAGCGGCGGAGTTTGTGAAGAAGGAGTAGCAGCAACCAGCGAGGGGGAACGAACTGCCTCTGTTTCCTCTGCTTATAAAGAGGGACGGGGCGGACGTTTCGGCCTTCCAAATAAACAACCACCCACGATCTCTCCCACGATGCCGCATTCAACGCGTGCCGTTATGGGAGAGCGCGGTGGATACGGAACAAGATTTGGCGTGGCCCAGCCCGCGTGTGCCCGTGCCCTGTCTTGGGCCTGGCCCAACAGCGCTCGGCACCGTGTCTGGCCCAGGCCCGGGGGCTCCTGTCGGTGTACTAGAATAGGGGTACCCTAGTACCCCGAACTTGTGCACGGGCAGTTGCAGCACCCCGCGGCAAAGGCTTGCCGGGCGAACGCCAAGATCCCCCAAGGTTCCCTTGGAGCCATCCAAGAACAAAGTATTTAAGCTAAGGAGACAAGACCCCGGCAAGAGGAGCTTGCCGGGAAGGCCAACCAAGGCGCTCCAAGGAACTTGCCGCGACGCGCCACGCGCTCCGGCAAGGCAACAAGGCCCCGGCAAGAGGAGCTTGCCGGGAAGACTAAACAAGGTACCCCGAGGCCCGGTGAGCGACGAGCTTCTGGACCCGGCGAGATAACAACAGCGGCAAGGCGCTTGCCGCGGCAGGCGGCCACTCTGCGCCCACGCTCCAGCGCATCCACCAACGTGTCGCTCTGGGGGCCTCTCCGGGCGCGCGTGGCGGGAGGCTGTGCAGCCAGCGGTGCGCAGTGGCATGCGAAGCTGACAAGATCGCCATCGTGGCGAACGGTGGCGCCCCTAACGGTCCTTTTCTGCACTGTTCGGGCGACTCAGACGGGCATTTAATGCCCTTGTCCCCTGCCGTCAGGGTTAGGTAGGGTGCACTGTACAAGCAACTGTATCAACTACCTCGCTTTTTACGTTTTTACCCTCCTCTGCGTTGCCACCTGTCGGTGACCCCTTTAGCGTATAAAAGGAGGCCCATGCGCAACGTAGAGGGGGTTCGAACAGTTTGCTTCGATTCATTCGTAGCCCAGAAAACATCACACTCTCTCGCTCGAGAGCAAGAACACCAGATAATACAACCAGACAAGCAGCAGTAGGAGTGTTATCTCTCCGGAGAGCTCCGAAGCTGGGTAAACTGCTTGTGTGCCTCGCCTCGATCTGCTCTTCGTGCGACCTCCGCCCCTCGCCGAACCGAAAGGGGCCCGGTCCGCCGACCCCATAGGTGTTCGTGGATCAGTTTTCCCCGACACATGCACATGCTCCACTTCATATAAATTGGTTGAAAAATCAAATATGTGTCCTTGGGTGCATGATTAGGTCCCGTGCAATGGGATTGACTTTCAAACACCAATGCACCGTCGGCTGCCGGCAAAACATTGATATACCTGGTTTATAAATTCTAGTAAATTCAAAACTCGTCTGGAATTCATTAAACTTGGCATACTATCATGGAGCAGCATCAACATGCCGTGGTAAATTTTTTGTCCCATTTGGGGCAGGTTTGGGTATATGCTTCTCACAAACCAGAGCTTCTCAAAACAAGCATGATGGTTTCGGTTAGGAACCTCCCACCATCGGGGACGAAACAATATCCATTGCCTCTTATTGCTTTCAAAAAAATTCTCGTGTCAACATAGAACAACAGGAGTGTTGTGTCAATTTTTGTGATTTTTCCGGGTTTGTTTGGACATTTTTATGCATTAACGGAGTATTCAATGCATTGATGTTCATAATTCAAATTTGAACTACATGCGCATGCTCCAGTTCATATAAATTGGTTGAAAAATCTCCTTGGATGCATGCTTGCGTCCCATGCAAGAATTGGGAATGAATTTCAAACACCAGAGCACCGTTGATTGCCAGCAAAACGTTGAGATACTTTAGTTTTAAATTCTAGTAGTCCGAAACTCGTCTAAAATTCATGAAATTTGGCATGCTATCATGGAGCGACATCAACATGCCGTGGTGAAAATTTTGTTCCGTTTGGGGCAGGTTTGGGTATATGCTTCTCACACATCATAGCTTATCACACAAAGCATGATGGTTTCGGTAGGGAACATCCCACCTTTGGGGACAAAACAATATCCATTGCCTCTTATTGCTTTCACAAATTTTCTCGTGTCAACATAGAACAACAGGAGTGTTGTGTCAATTTTTGTGATTTTTCGAGGTTTGTTTGGATATTTTTATGCATTAACTGAGTTTTCAATGCATTTATGTGCACAATTCAAATTTCAACTACATGCACATGCTCTGATGCTTGTAAATTGCTTGAAAGTTCAAATCTGTGTTCTTGGTTGCATGCTTAGGTCCCATGCAAGAAATGGGAAACAATGTCAAGCACCCTGCCACCATCACTCGGCCGCAAACATTGAGATACATGGTTTTTAAATTCTAGTAAATCCAAAGCTCGTCTGAAATTCACGACACGTGGCATGCTGTCATGGAGCGACATCAACATGCCGTGGTAAATTTTTTGTCCCATATGGTGCAGGTTTGCGTATATGCTTCTCAAAAACTAGAGCTTCTCACAACAAGCCTGATGGTTTCGGTAGGGAACGTTTCACCTTTCTAGATGAAACGATATCCATTACCTCTTCACGATTTCAAAATTTTTCTTGGTGTCAACATAGAACAACAGGAGTGTTGTGTTAATTTGTGGGATTTTTCGGGGTTCGTTTGGACATTTTTATGCATTAATTGAGTTTTCAATGCATTTATATGCATCATTCAAATTCAAACTACATGCACATGCTCTGATGCATATAAATTGGATGAAAATTCAAATATGTGTTCTTGGTTGCATGCTTAGGTCCCATGCAAGAAATGCGACTAAATGTCAAGCACCCTGCCACCTTCACTCGGCCACAAACATTGAGATACCTGGTTTTTAAATTCTAGTAAATCCAATACTCGTCTGAAATTCATGAAACTTGGCATGCTATCATGGAGCGGCATCAACATGCCGTAGTAAAAGTTTTGTCTCATTTCGGGCAGGTTTGGGTATGTGCTTCTCACAAACCAGAGCTTCTCACAACAAGCATGATGGTTTCGGTAGGGAACGTCCCACCTTTGGGGACGAAACTATATCCACTACCTCTTGTTGCTTTCACAAATTTTTTATTGCAACATAGAACAACTAGAGAGTTGTGTCAATTTTTGTGATTTTTCGTGGTTCGTTTGGACATTTTTATGCATTAAATGAGTTTTCAATGCATTTATGTGCATAATTCAAATTTGAACTACATGCACATGTTCCAGGCATATAAATTGGTTGAAAAATCAAATATGTGTCCTTCGGTGCATGCTTAGGTCAGATGCAAGAAATGGGAATGAATTTCAAACACTAGGGTACCATTGATTGCCGGCAAAACAATGAGATACTTTATTTTTAAATTCTAGTAAATCCAAAACTCGTCTGAAATTCATGAAACTTGGCATGCTATCATGGAGCGGCATCAACATGCTGTGCTAAATTTTTTGACCCATTTGGGGCAGGTTTGGGTATATGCTTCTCACAAACCAGAGCTTCTCACAACAATCCTGATGGTTTCGACAGGGAACGTCCCACCTTTGGGGACGAAGCGATATCCATTGCCTCTTATTGCAATCAAAAAAATTCTCATGTCAACGTAGAACAACAGGAGTGTTGTGTCAATTTTTGTGATTTTTCGAGGTTCGTTTGGACCTTTTTATGCATTAACTGAGTTTTCAATGCATTCATCTGCATAATTCAAACTTGAACTACATGCACATGTTCAACTGCATATAAATTGGTTGAAAAATCAAATCTGTGTCCTTGGGTGCATGCTCAGGTTCCATGCAAGTAATGGGAATGACTTTCAAACACCAATGCACTGTTGATTGCCGACAAAACATTGATATACCTGGTTTATAAATTCTAGTAAATCCAAAACTCGTCTGAAATTCTTTAAACTTGGCATACTATCATGGAGCGGCATCAACATGCCGTGGTAAAAATTTTGTCCCATTTGGCATAGGTTTGGGTATATCCTTCTCACGAACCAGAGTTTCTTAGAACAAGCATGATGGTTTCGGTAGGGAACGTCCCACTTTTGGCGACGAAACGATATCCATTGCCTTCAAATAAATTTATGATGTTAACATAGAACGGTAGGAGTGTTGTGTCAATTTTTGTGATTATTCGAGGTTTGTTTGGACCTTTTTATTCATTAACTTAGTTTTCAATGCATTCATGTGGAGAATTCAAATTTGAACTACATGCACCATCGATTGCCGGCAAACCATGCAAGAAATATGTGTCCTTGGGTGCATGCTTTGGTCCCGTGCAAGAAATGGGATTGATTTTCAGACACCAATGCACCATCGATTGCCGGCAAACCATTGATATACCTGGTTTATAAATTCTAGTAAATCAATGATACGTCTCCAACGTATCTATAATTTTTGATTGCTCCATGCTATATTATCTACTGTTTTGAGCAATATTGGGCTTTATTATCCACTTTTATATTACTTTCGGGACTAATCTATTAACCGGAGGCCCAGCCCAGAATTGTTGTTTTATGCCTATTTCAGTGTTTTGAAGAAAAGGAATATCAGACGGACTCGAAACGGAACGAAATCAACTAGAGAAGTTATTTTTGGAATGAAAGCCACCCGATGGACTTGGACCCCACGTCAAGGAAGGAAGGAGGAGCTCACAAGGGTAGGGGGCTCGCCCCCTGCCTCGTGGGGCCCTCGTGGCTCCCCTGACGTGCTTCTTCTGCCTATATAACTCCATATACCCTAAAACTTCCAGAACAGAGAATAGATCGGGAGTTTCGCTGCCAGAAGCCTCCGTAGCCACCAAAAGCCAATGTAGACCCATTTCGGCACCCTTCCGGAGGGGGCAATCCTTCTCCGGTGTCCATCTTCATCATCCCGGTGCTCTCCATGACGAGGAGGGAGTAGTTCTCCCTCGAGGCTAAGGGTATGTACCAGTAGCTATGTGTTTGATCCCTCTCTCTCTCGTGTTCTTGATTTGGCACGATCTTGATGTATCGCGAGCTTTGCTATTATAGTTGGATCTTATGTTTCTCCTCCCCCGCTTCTCTCTTGTAATGAATCGAGTTTCCCCTTTGAAGTAATCTTATCGGATTGAGTCTTTAAAGATTTGAGAACACTTGATGTATGTCTTGCCATGGATATCTGTGGTGACAATGGGATATCACGTGATTCACTTGATGTATGTTTTGGTGATCAACTTGCGGGTTTCGCCCATGAACCTATGCATAGGGGTTGACACACGTTTTCATCGTGATTCTCCGGTAGAAACTTTGGGGCACTCTTTGAGGTCCTTTGTGTTGGTTGAATAGATGAATTTGAGACTGTGTGATGCATATTGTATAATCATACCCACGGATACTTGAGGTGACATTGGAGTATCTAGGTGACATTAGGTTTTTGGTTGATTTGTGACTTAAGGTGTTATTCTAGTACGAACTCTAGGGCTGTTTGTGACACTTATAGGAATAGCCCACCGGATTGATTGGAAAGAATAACTTTGAGGTGGTTTTGTACCCTACCATAATCTCTTTGTTCGTTCTGCACTATTAGTGACTTTGGAGTGACTCTTTGTTGCATGCTGACGGATAGTTATGTGATCCAATTATGATATTATTGTTGAGAGGACTTACACTAGTGAAAGTATGAACACTAGGCCTTGTTTCAACGCATTGCAATACCTTTTACGCTCACTTTTATCACTTGCTACCTTGCTGTTTTTATTATTTCAGAATACAAATACCTTTATCTACTATCCATATACCACTTGTTTCACTATCTCTTCGCCGAACTAGTGCACATATACAATTTACCATTGTATTGGGTGTGTTGGGGACACAAGAGACTCTTTGTTATATGGTTGCAGGGTTGCTTGAGAGAGACCATCTTCATCCTACGCCTCCTACGGATTGATAAACCGTAGATCATCCACTTGAGAGAAATTTGCTACTGTCCTACAAACCTCTGCACTTGGAGGCCCAACAACGTCTACAAGAAGAAGGTTGTGTAGTAGACATCAAGCTCTTTTCTGGCACCGTTGCCGGGGAGGTTAGCGCTTGAAGGTATACCTTTAGATCTTGCAATCGAGTCTTTTAGTTTCTTAATTTATCACTAGTTTAGTTTATAAAAGAAAACTACAAAAAAATGGAATTGAGTCTATCTCATACGCTTCATCTTTTTAATATCTTTCGTGAGTATGACGGACAGGATAATTGTGCTCAAGTGCTAGAAGAAGAGATCTCTAAAATGTTTGGCACTAAATATTTGAATGATGAGCATGATTGCAATGTTGTTAGTACGAATTCTTTGAATATCCATAATACTAATGATGTTTGCACTAGTTATGATGAAAATGCCTCCTATAAACATGCCAATTTTTGTGGAGTAGACTGGGTTTGCAAGTACACACCAAATATGGAAGATAGATATTTCAAGAGGCATAAGTACTTAGAAACCAAATTGTTGCAAGAAGAGCTAGATGAATGTGCTGAAAATTTAAGATATCTTACCCATACTTGCGAACTTTGCAATGAACATGGTCATTTAAATATCAAATGCAAATTGTTTCATACCCTATCGTGTCCAAAAATTGTGATGACTTGATTTCCCTTGCACATCATAATGAACTTAGTTTGCTCTTGGGTTATGAAGAAATGAAACATATAACTGAGGGTATTCCAAAATTTAATCTCGATAAACTTCTTGGTTTTGACCTAGAGAAGATTTATATGTATTGTGCGGTGAATTGCATTGAAAATCCTTATATTGCCAACTAAATAAAGAAAAGAAAAGAAATAGAAGATGAAGAGAATACTAATGAAAGGGAAGAGACTTCCCAATATCCTCCTATTATTTCTTATGATGAATCAGGTAACGAGGAGGAGCCTCCTATTCAACCAATCTCATTAATAAGGAGTTCCAAAAAGAGGATTGAACCCACACATGATGTGGTGAACAAGAAGAAAAGAAAAAGGAAGAGAGGTAAAAAGCTATCTCTCTCAAATAATGTTGCTCCTATTACTATTGTGCCCCATGAAAATATAATTGTGGAAGATAATGATACTTCTTATGATCTTGAAAATCTTTTTGGCACTTGCTTGGAAGAATATAATAATTGCTATACTATTGGTGCTATCCATGCTATTAATGATGAGAGTGATTATGCTTATGATACGAAAAGGCCCAAGCTTGGGGAAGCTATGTTTGATGAGGATGACATATTTGAGAATATATTTGCTGGAATTAATGTTTGTCCCAAGCTTGGGGATGCTAAGCTTAATGAAGATTATATTTTTAGTCTCCCAAGTTTTGATATGCAAATTCATAATGATAATAACATGCCTCCTACTTATGATAATTATTGTGATGATACATATGCTATAAAAAGTAGTGAGGATTATATTTATAAAACTTGTCATGATTATGCTTACCCCTTTTCTGAACATTACTCTTTTAATGTTGAAACAATTTATAATATTCAAGTCTCTTATGATACTCCCACTATCCCGAATGAGAATAATTTTGCTTATGTGGAGAGTAGTAAATTTTCTATGCTTGTAGATCATGAAAGGGATGCTTTAGGTGATGGTTATATTGTGGAATTCATTCATGATGCTACTGAAAATTATTATGAGGGAGGAATATATGCTTGTAGTAATTGCAATAATATCAAGTTTCCTCTCTATGTGCTTAAAGTTTTGAAGTTATGCTTGTTTTACCATCCTATGCAAGTTGATTCTTGTTCCCAAAAGTTGTTTGCTCACAAAATCCCTATGCATAGGAAGTGGGTTAGACTTAAATGTGCTAGTCATATTATTCAAGATGCTCTCTTTATGTTACAATTCTTATCTTTTATGTGAGCATCGTTGAAATCATCATGCCTAGCTAGGGGCGTTAAACGATAGCGCTTGTTGGGAGGCAACCCAATTTTATTTTTTTTCCTTGCTTTTTGTTCCTGATTAGTAATAAATAATTCATCTACCCTCTATTTATATGTGGTTTTATGCTTTTAATTAGTGTTTGTGCCAAGTAGAACCTTTGGGAAGACTTGGGGAAAGTCTTTGCGATCATGCTGTAAAAAACAGAAACTTTAGCGCTCACGAGAATTGATGCCATTTTTTATTGGAGATAGATAATTAGTTAATTATTTTTTCAGATGAGTACTAGATAAATTCCTCACGTCCAGAAATTTATTTGAGAATTTTATGAGTTCCAGAAGTATACGATTGATCCAGATTACTACAGACTATTCTGTTTTTGACAGATTCTGTTTTTTCATGTGTTGTTTACTTATTTTGATGAATCTATGGTTAGTAAAATAGTTTATAAACCATATATAAGTTGGAATACAGTAGGATTAACACCAATGTAAATAAATAATGAGTTCATTACAGTACCTTGAAGTCGTGATTTATTTTCTTATACTAACGGAGCTTACGAGTTTTCGTTAAGTTTGTGTTGTGAAGTTTTCAAGTTTTGGGTAAGGATTTGATGGACTATGGAATAAGGAGTGGCAAGATCCTAAGCTTGGGGATGCCCGAGGCACCCCAAGGTAATATTCAAGGATAGCCAAGAGCCTAAGCTTGGGGATGCCCCAGAAGGCAACTCCTCTTTCGTCTTCGTTCATCGATAACTTTACTTGGAGCTATATTTTTATTCGCCACATGATATGTGTTTTGCTTGGAGCGTCAATTTATTTTTTTAGGATTTGCTTGTTGTTTGAATAAGATACCAAGATCTGAAATTCTTAAATGTTAGAGAGTCTTCACACAGTTGCATAATTATTCGACTACTCATTGATCTTCACTTATATCTTTCGGAGTAGTTTGTTGTTGCGCTAGTGCTTCACTTATATCCTTTTAGAGCATGGTGGTAGTTTTATTTTGAAGAAATAGATGAACTCTCATACTTCACTTATATTATTTTGAGAGTCTTAAATAGCATGGTAATTTTCTTAAAATCCTAATATGCTAGGTATTCAAGAATAATAAAATTCTCTTATGAGTGTGTTGAATACTATGAGAAGTTTGATATTTGATAATTGTTTTGAGATATGAGGATGGTAATATTAGAGTCATGCTAGTTGAGTTGTTGTGAATTTGAGATATACTTGTGTTGAAGTTTGTGATTCCCGTAGCATGCACGTATGGTGAACCGTTATGTGATGAAGTCGGAGCATGATTTATTTATTGATTGTCTTCCTTATGAGTGGCGGTCGGGGACGAGCGATGGTCTTTTCCTACCAATCTATCCCCCTAGGAGCATGCGCGTAGTACTTTGCTTCGATAACTAATAGATTTTTGCAATGAGTATGTGAGTTCTTTATGACTAATGTTGAGTCCATGGATTATACGCACTCTCACCCTTACACCATTGCTAGCCTCTCTAATACCGTGCACCTTTCGCCGGTATCACAAACCCACCATATACCTCCCTAAAAACAGCCACCATACCTACCTATTATGGCATTTCCATAGCCATTCCGAGATATATTGCCATGCAACTTTCCACCATACCATTCATCATGACACATTCATCATTGTCATATTGCTTAGCATGATCATGTAGTTGACATTGTATTTGTGGCAAAGCCACCATTCATAATTCTTTCATACATGTCACTCATGAATCATTGCACATCCCGGTACACCGCCGAAGGCATTCATATAGAGTCATCTTTGTTCTAGTATCGAGTTGTAATAATTGAGCTGTAAATAAATAGAAGTGTGATGATCATCATTCAATAGAGCATTGTCCCAAAAAAAGGGGGAAAGGCCATAAAAAAGAAAGGCCAGATAAAAAAAGAAAGGCCAAATTAAAAAAGGCCAAAAAAAGGGACAATGCTACTATCATTTTTCCACACTTGTGCTTCAAAGTAGCACCATGATCTTCATAATAGAGAGTCTCCTATATTGTCACTTTCATATACTAGTGGGAATCTTTCATTATAGAACTTGGCTTGTATATTCCAATGATGGGCTTCCTCAAAATGCCCTAGGTCTTCGTGAGCAAGCGAGTTGGATGCAAACCCACTTAGTTTCTTTTGTTGAGCTTTCATACACTTATAGCTCTAGTGCATCTGTTGCATGGCAATCCCTACTCACTCACATTGATATCTATTGATGGGCGTCTCCATAGCCCGTTGATACACCTAGTCGATGTGAGACTATCTTCTCCCTTTTGTCTTCTCCACAACCACCATTCTATTCCACCTATAGTGCTATATCCATGGCTCACGCTCATGTATTGCGTCAAGATAGAAAAAGTTTGAGAACATCAAAAGTATGAAACAATTGCTTGGCTTGTCATCGGGGTTGTGCATGATTTAAATATTTTGTGTGGTGAAGATAGAGCATAGCCAGACCATATGAGTTTGTAGGGATAACTTTCTTTAGCCATGTTATTTTAAGAAGACATAATTGCTTTGTTAGTATGCTTGAAGTATTATTATTTTTATGTCAATATGAACTTTTGTCTTGAATCTTACGAATCTGAATATTCATATCACAAGTAAGAAGAATTACATTGAAATTATGCCAACTAGCATTCCACATCAAAAATTATCTTTCTCTCTCATTTACCTACTCGAGGACGAGCAGGAATTAAGCCTCGGGATGCTTGATACGTCTCCAACGTATCTATAATGTTTGATTGCTCCATGCTATATTATCTACTATTTTGAGCAATATTAGGCTTTATTATCCACTTTTATATTACTTTCGGGACTAACCTATTAACCGGAGGCCTAGCCCAAATTTGTTGTTTTATGCCTATTTCAGTGTTTTCAAGAAAAGGAATATCAGACGGAGTCAAAACGGAACGAAATCAACTAGAGAAGTTATTTTTGGAACGAAGCCACCCGATGGACTTGGACCCCACGTCAAGGAAGGAAGGAGGAGCTCACGAGGGTAGGGGGCACCCCCACCCCCCATAGGGCGCCCCCTGCCTCGTGGGGCCCTCGTGGCTCCCCTGACGTGCTTCTTCTGCCTATATAACTCCACATACCCTAAAACTTCCAGAACAGAGAATAGATTGGGAGTTCCGCCGCCAGAAGCCTCCGTAGCCACCAAAAGCCAATCTAGACCCATTTTGGCACCCTGCCGGAGGGGGCAATCCTTCTCCGGTGTCCATCTTCATCATCCTGGTGCTCTCCATGACGAGGAGGGAGTAGTTCTCCCTCGGGGCTGAGGGTATGTACCAGTACCTATGTGTTTGATCTCTCTCTCTCTTGTGTTCTTGATTTGGCACGATCTTGATGTATTGCGAGCTTTGTTATTATAGTTGGATCTTATGTTTCTCCTCCCCCTCTTCTCTCTTGTAATGAATCGAGTTTCCCCTTTGAAGTAATCTTATCAGATTGAGTCTTTAAAGATTTGAGAACACTTGATGTATGTCTTGTCGTGGATATCTGTGGTGACAATTGGATATCACGTGATTCACTTGATGTATGTTTTGGTGATCAACTTGCGGGTTCCGCCCATGAACCTATGCATAGGGGTTGGCACACGTTTTCGTCGTGATTCTCCGGTAGAAACTTTGGGGCACTCTTTGAGGTCATTTGTGTTGGTTGAATAAATGAATCTGAGATTGTGTGATGCATATCGTATAATCATACCCGCGGATACTTGAGGTGACATTGGAGTATCTAGGTGACATTAGGGTTTTGGTTGATTTGTGTCTTAAGGTGTTATTCTAGTACGAACTCTAGGGCTGTTTGTGACACTTATAGGAATAGCCCACCGGCTTGATTGGAAAGAATAACTTTGAGGTGGTTTCGTACCCTACCATAATTTCTTCATTCGTTCTCCGCTATTAGTGACTTTGGAGTGACTCTTTGTTGCATGTTGAGGGATAATTATGTGATCCAATTATGATATTATTGTTGAGAGGACTTACACTAGTGAAAGTATGAACCCTAGGCCTTGTTTTAATGCATTGCAATACCGTTTACGCTCACTTTTATCACTTTCTACCTTGCTGTTTTTATTATTTCAGAATACAAATACCTTTATCTACTATCCATATACCACTTGTTTCACTATCTCTTCGCCGAACTAGTGCACATCTACAATTTACCATTGTATTGGGTGTGTTGGGGACACAAGAGACTCTTTGTTATTTGGTTGCAGGGTTGCTTGAGAGAGACCATCTTCATCCTACGCCTCCTACGGATTGATAAACCTTAGGTCATACACTTGAGGGAAATTTGCTACTGTCCTACAAACCTCTGCCCTTGGAGGCCCAACAACGTCTACAAGAAGAAGGTTGTGTAGTAGACATCAATCCAAAACTCGTCTGAAATTCATGAAACTTGGCATGCTATCATGGAGTGGCATCAACATGCCGTGGTAAAAATTTTGTCCCATTTGGGGCAGGTTTGGGTATATGCTTCTCACAAACCAGAGCTTCTCATAACAAGCCTGATGGTTTCGATAGGGAACGTCCCAGCTTTGGGGACGAAATGATATCATTGCCTCTTATTGCAATCAAAAATTTTCTCGTGTCAACATGGAACAACAGGAGTGTTGTGTCAATTTTTGTGATTTTTCGGGGTTCGTTTGGACCTTTTTATGCATTAATTGAGTTTTCAATGCATTCATCTGCATATTTCAAATTTGAACTACATGCACATGTTCCACTCCATTTAAATTGGTTGAAAAATCAAATATATGTCCTTGGGTGCATTCTCAGGTCCCATGCAAGTAATGGGAATGACTTTCAAACTCCAATGCACTGTTGATTGCCGATAAAACATTTATATACCTGGTTTATAAATTCTAGTAAATCCAAAACTCATCTGAAATTCTTTAAACTTGGCATACTATCATGGAGCGGCATCAACATGTCGTGGTAAATTTTTTGTCCCATTTGGCGTTGGTTTGGGTATATCTTTCTCACAAACCAGAGCTTCTCAGAACAAGCATGATGGTTTCGGTAGGGAACGTCCCACCTTTGGCAACGAAACGATATCCATTGCCTTCAAATAAATTTCTCGTGTCAACATAGAACAGCAGGAGTGTTGTGTCAATTTTTGTGATTTTTCAGGGTTCGTTTGGACATTTTTTATGCACTAACTGAGTTTTCAATGCATTCATGTGCAGAATTGAAATTTGAACTACATGCACACGCTCCACTGCATATAAATTGGTTGAAAAATAAAATATGTGTCCTTGGGTGCATGCTTAGGTCCCGTGCAAGAAATGGGATTGACTTTCAAACACCAATGCACCGTCGACTGCCGGCAAAACATTGACATACCTGGTTTATTAATTCTTGTAAATCCAAAACTTGTCTGGAATTTATGAAACTTGGCATACTATCATGGAGCGGCATCAACATGCCATGGTAAATTTTTTGTCCCATTTGGGGCAGGTTTGGGTATATACTTCTCACAAACCAGAGCTTCTCAGAACAAGCATGATGGTTTCAGTAGGAAATGTCCCACCTTCGGGGACGAAATGATATCCATTGCCTCTTATTGCTTTCAAAAAATTTCTCGTGTCAACATAGAACAATAGGAGTGTTGTGTCAATTTTTGTGATTTTTCCAGGTTCGTTTGGACATTTTTATGCATTAACTGAGTATTCAATGCTTTTATGTTCATAATTCAAATTTGAACTACATGCACATGCTCCAGTTCATATAAATTGGTTGAAAAATATCCTTGAGTGCATGCTTGGGTCCCATGCAAGAAATGGGAATGAATTTCAAACAACAAAGCACCGTTGATTGCCGGCAAAACATTGAGGTACTTTAGTTTTAAATTTTAGTAGTCCGAAACTCGTCTGAAATTCATGAAACTTGGAATGCTATCATGGAGCGGCATCAACATGCCGTGGTAAACTTTTTTTCCCGTTTGGGGCAGGTTTGGGTATATGCTACTCACAAATCAGAGCTTATCACACCAAGTATGATGGTTTCGGTAGGGAACATCCCACCTTTGGGAACAAAACAATATCCAATGCCTCTTATTGCTTTCACACTTTTTCTCGTGTCAACATAGAACAACAGGGGTGTTGTGTCAATTTTTGTGATTTTTCGGGGTTCGTTTGGATATTTTTACGCATTAACTGAGTTTTCAATGCATTTATGTGCGCAATTCAAATTTCAACTACATGCACATGCTCTAATTCTTGTAATTTGGTTGAAAGTTCAAATCTGTGTTATTGATTTCATGCTTAGGTCCCATGCAAGAAATGGGAAAGAATGTCAAGCACACTGCCACCATCACTCGGCCGCAAATATTGAGATACATGGTTTTCAAATTCTAGTAAATGCAAAGCTCGTCTGAAATTCATGAAAAGTGGCATGCTATCATGGAGCGGCGTCAACATGTCGTGGTAAATTTTTTGTCCCATTTGGGGCAGGTTTGGGTATATGCTTCTCAAAAACCATAGCTTCTCACAACAAGCCTGATGGTTTCGGTAGGGAATGACCCACCTTTGTAGACGAAACGATATCCATTGCCTCTTGTCGATTTCAAATTTTTTCCTAGTGTCAACATAGAACAACATGAGTGTTGTGTTAATTTGTGAGATTTTTCGGGGTTTGTTTGGACATTTTTATGCATTAATTGAGTTTTCAATGCATTTATGTGCATAATTCAAATTCGAACTACATGCACATGCTCCGATGCATATAAATTGGTTGAAAATTCAAATATATGTTCTTGGTTGCATGCTTAGGTCCCATGCAAGAAATGGGACTAAATGTCAAGCACCCTGCCACCGTCACTCGGCCACAAACATTGAGATACATGGTTTTTAAATTCTAGTAAATCCAATACTCGTTTGAAATTCATGAAACTTGGCATGCTATCATGGAGCGGCATCAACATGTCGTGGTAAAATTTCTGTCTCATTTGGGGCAGGTTTGGGTATGTGCGTATCACAAAGCAGAGCTTCACACAACAAGCACGATGGTTTAAGTAGGGAACGTCCCACCTTTGGGGATGAAACGATATCCACTGCCTCCTATTGCTTTCAAAAATATTCTCGTGTCAACATAGAACAACTAGAGTGTTGTGTCAATTTTTGTTATTTTTCGAGGTTTGTTTGGACATTTTTATGCATAAACTGAGTTTTCAATGCATTTATGTGCGTAATTCAAATTTGAACTACATGCACATGCTCCAGGCATATAAATTGGTTGAAAAGTCAAATCTGTGTCCTTCGGAGCATGCTTAGGCCCCATGCAAGAAATGGGAATGAATTTCAAACACTAGTTTACCGTTGATTGCTGGCAAAACAATGAGATAATTTATTTTTAAATTCTAGTAAACCCAAAACTCGTCTGAAATTAAGAAACTTGGCATGCTATCATGGAGGGGCATCAAATGCCGTGGTAAATTTTTTGTCCCATTTGGAGTAGGTTTGGGTATATGCTTCTCACAAACTAGAGCTTCTCACAACAAGCACGATGATTTCGGTAGAGAATGTCCCACCTTTGGGGATATCCATTGCCTCTTATTGCAATCAAAAAATTTCTCGTGTCAACCAAGAATAATAGGAGTGTTGTGTCATTTTTGTGATTTTTCGGGGTTTGTTTGGACCTTTTTATGCATTAACTGAGTTTTCAATGCATTCATCTGCATAATTCAAATTTGAACTACATGCACATGTTCCACTGCATATAAATTTGTTGAAAAATCAAACCTGTGTCCTTGGGTGCATGCTCAGGTCCCATGCAAGTAATGGGAATGACTTTCAAACACCAATGCACCATTGATTGCCGACAAAACATTGATTTACCCAGTTTATAAATTCTAGTAGATCCAAAACTCATCCGAAATTCTTTAAACTTGGCATACTATCATGGAGCGACATCAACATGATGTGATAAATGTTTTGTCCCATTTGTCATAGGTTTGGGTATATGCTGCTCACAAACCAGAGCTTCTCAAAACAAGCATGATGGTTTCGGTAGGGAACGTCCCACCTTTGGCGACGAAACAATATCCATTGCCTCTTATTGCTTTCAAAAAAAATCTTGTGTCAACATAGAACAACAGGATTGTTGTGTCAATTTTTGTGATTTTTCGGGGTTCGTTTGGACCTTTTTATGCATTAATTGAGTTTTCAATGCATTCACGTGCATAATTCAAATTTGAACTACATGCACATGCTCCACTACATATAAATTGGTTGAAAAATCAAATTTGTGTCCTTGGGTGCATGCTTAGGTCCCGTGCAAGAAATGGGATTGACTTTCAAACACCAATGCACCGTCGATTGCCGGTAAAACATTGATATACCTGGTTTATAAATTCTAGTAAATCCAAAACTCGTCTGGAATTCATGAAACTTGGCATACTATCATGGAGCGGCATCAACATATCATGGTAAAAAATTTGTCCCATTTGTGGCAGGTTTGGGTATATGCTTCTCACGAACCAGAGCTTCTCAGAACAAGCATGATGGTTTCGGTAGGGAACGTCCCACCTTTGGGGACGAAACGATATCCATTTCCTCTTATTGCTTTCAAAAAATTTCTCGTGTCAACATAGAACAACAGGAGTGTTGAGTCAATTTTTGTTATTTTTCCGGGTTCGTTTGGACATTTTTATGCATTAACTGAGTATTCCATGCATTTATGATCATAATTCAAATTTGAACTACATGCACATGCTCCCGTTCATATAAATTGGTTGAAAAATCAAATATGTGTCCTTGGGTGCATGCTTAGGTCCCATGCAAGAAATGAGAATGAATTTCAAACACCAGAGCACCGTTGAATTCTGGCAAAACATTGAGATACTTTATTTTTAAATTCTAGCAGTCCGAAACATGTCTAAAATTCATGAAACTTGGCACGCTATCATGGAGCGGCATCAACATGTCGTGCCAAATTTTTTGTCCATTTTGGGGCAGGTTTGGTTTTATGCTTCTAACAAATCAGAGCTTATCACACCAAGAATAATGGTTTTGGTAGGGAACGTCTGACCTTTGGGGCCAAAACAATATCCATTGCCTCTTATGGCTTTCACAATTTTTCTCGTGTCAACATAGAACAACAGGAGTGTTGTGTCAATTTTTGTTATTTTTCAAGGTTCCTTTGGATATTTTTATGCATCAACTGAGTTTTCAATGCATTTATGTGCACAATTCAAATTTCAACTACATCACATGCTGTAATGTTTGTAAATTGGTTGAAAGTTCAAATATGTGTCCTTGGTTGCATGCTTAGGTCCCATGCATGAAATGGGAAAGAATGTCAAGCACCCTGCCACCATCACTCGGCCGCAAACATTGAGATACTTGGTTTTTAAATTCTACTAAATCTAAAGCTCGTCTGAAATTCATGAAACTTCGCATGCTATCATGGAGCCGCATCAACATGCCATGGTAAATTTTTTGTCCCATATGGGGCAGGTTTGGGTATATGCTTCTAAAAAACCAGAGCTTCTCACAACAAGCCTGATGGTTTTGGTAGGGAACGTTTCACCTTTCTAGACGAAACGATAACCATTGCCTCTTCTCGAGTTCAAATTTTTTCCTAGTGTCAACATAGAACAACAAGAGTGTTGTGTTAATTTTTCAGATTTTTTAGGGTTCGATTGGACATTTTTATGCATTAATTGAGTTTCCAATGCATTTATGTGCATAATTCAAATTCGAACTACATGCACATGCTCTGATGCATATAAATTGGTTGAAAATTCAAATATGTGTTCTTTGTTGCATGCTTAGGTCCCATGCAAGAAATGGGACTGAATGTCAAGCACCCTACCACCGTCACTCAGACACAAACATTGAGATACGTGGTTTTTAAATTTTAGTAAATCCAATACTTGTCGAAAATTCATGAAACTTGGCTTGCTATCATGGAGCGGCATCAACATGCCCTGGTGAAATTTTTGTCTCATTTGGGGCAGGTTTGGGTATGTGCTTCTCACAAACCAGAGCTTCTCACAACAAGCATGATGGTTTCGGTAATGAACGTCCCACCTTTGGGGACAAAACGATATCCACAGCCTCTTATTGCTTTCAAAAAAATTCTCGTGTCAACAATGAACAACTGGAGTGTTGTGTCAATTTTTGTGATTTTTCGAGGTTCGTTTGGACATTTTTATGCATCAACTGAGTTTTCAATGCATTTATGTGCATAATTCAAACACCAGGGCACCATTGATTGCCGGCAAAACATTGAGATACTTTATTTTTAAATTCTAGTAAATCCAAAACTCATCTAAAATTCATGAAACTTGGCATGCTATCAGAGAGCGGCATCAACATGCTGTGGTAAATTTTTTGCTCCCATTTGGGGCAGGCTTGGGTATATGCTTCTCAAAAACCAGAGCTTCTCACAACAAGCCTGACGGTTTCGGTAGGGAACGTTTCGCCTTTCTAGACGAAATGATATCCACTGCCTCTTCTCGACTTCAAATGTTTTCCTAGAGTTAACATAGAACTACAGGAGTGGTGTTTTAATTTTTGGATTTTTTTCAGGGTTTGGTTGGACATTTTTATGCATTAATTGAGTTTTCAATGCATTTATGTGCATAATTCAAATTTGAACTACATGCACATGCTCTAATGCATATAAATTGGTTGAGAAATTCAAATATATGTTCTTGGTTGCATGCTTAGGTCCCATGTAAGAAAAAGGAATGAAGGTCAATCACCCTGCCACCGTAACTCGGGCGCAAACATTGAGATACTTGGTTTTTAAATTCTAGTAATCCAAAAGTAGTCTAAAATTAACAAAACTTGGCATGCTATCATGGAGCGGCATCAATATGCCGTGGTAAATTTTTTGTCCCATTTGGGGCAGGTTTGGGTATATGCTTCTCACAAACCAGAGCTTCTCACAACAAGCATGATGGTTTCGGTAGGGAACGTCCCACCTTTGGAGACGAAACTATATCCATTGCCTCTTATTGCTTTCAATTTTTTTCTCGTGTCAACATAGAACAATAGGAGTGTTGTGTCAATTGTTTTGATTTTTCGGGGTTTGTTTGGACATTTTTATGCATCAACTGAGTTTTCAATGCATTTATGTGCGTAATTCAAATTTAAACTACATGCACATGCTCCATTGCATATATATTGGTTGAAAAATCAAATATGTGTCCTTGGGTGCATGCTTAGGTCCCATGCAAGAAATGGGAAAGAATTTCAAACAACATGTCGGTGTAGTAGAATAGGGGTATCCTAATACCCCGAAATTGTGCACGGGCAGCTGCAGCACCCCGCGGCAAGGCTTGCCGGGCGAACACCAAGATCCTCCGTGGTTCCCTTGGAGCCATTCAAGAACAAAGTATTTAAGCCCAGGAGACAAGGCCCCGGCAAGAGGAGCTTGCCGGGAAGGCCAACCGAGGCTCTCCAAGGAACTTGCCGCGACGCGCCACGCGCTCCGGCAAGGCAACAAGGCCTCGGCAAGAGGAGCTTGCCGGGAAGACCAACCAAGGTACCTCGAGGCCCGGTGAGCGACAAGCCTCCGGACCCGACAAGATAACAACAGCGGCAAGGCGCTTGCCGCGGCAGGCGGCCACTCTGTGCCCACGCTCCAGCGCATCCACCAACGTGTCGCTCTGGGGGCCTCTCCAGGCGCGCGTGGCGGGAAGCTGTGCAGCCAGCGGTGTGCAGTGGCATGCGAAGCTAACAAGATCGCCATCGTGGCGAACGGTGGCGTCCCTAACGGTCCTTTCCTGCACTGTTTGGGCGACTCAGATGGGCATGTAATGCCCTTGTCCCCTGCCGTCAGGATTAGGTAGGGTAGACTGTACAAGTAACTATACCAACCACCTCACTTTTTACATTTGTACCCTTCTCTGCGTTGCCACCTGTCGGTGACCCCTTTAGCATATAAAAGGAGGCCCATGCGCAACGTAGGGGGGATTGGGTTCGATTCATTCGTGAGCCAAAAAAACACTTAGCTCTGGCGAGCAAGAACATAATACAACTAGACAAGCAGCAGTAGGAGTCTTATCTCTCCGGAGAGCTCCGAAGCTGGGTAAACTGCTCGTGTGCTTCGCCTCGATCTGCTCTTCGTGCGATCTCCGCCCCCCGCCGAACCGAAAGGGGCCCGGTCCGCCGGCCCCATAGGTGTTCGTGGATCAGTTTCCCTCGACATCTTTGGCGCGCCAGGTAGGGGGCGTCGAGATTGTGTGAACCTGATCCGGCGTTCACACGAGCTAGATCTTCATTCCCTTCATCAACATGCCACCGAAGAAGAAGACTTCGGCGGCAGCCGCTCCGTCCACGTCACTTCCGCCGCCGTTGGAGCAAACGGGTGGTGGAATGGACGCCAGCGGAAGAATGGACGTCGATGAGGAAGCTCATGATGCTGCCAGGTCCAAGAACAAGGCCGCACAAACCTCGGCGACTGTACATGTTCCACGCCACTCTCAAGAGGCGCAAGACCAACAGCATCATGGCACTTGCAGTGGCATATGCATGATAGGCCAAGATCAAGCTGGTGGATCTCGGGGCGCTCAAGACCAGCATGCACGCCAGCGTGCTGGAACGAGCGGGGCACGGTCGCCTGGACGGGATACTGCTCCTTCTAACATAGTTAGAAGTCCGAGCACATCCCGCTCCTCGCGCCGTCCGCCACTGCCACCCGCCACTCCAGCAGAAGCTTTGGCGCGAGCTCAACTGCTCCTAGATTACCCTCCAACGTCGGACAAGATCGACGAATGGAGGGCCACCATTCAGAGTCTCATCGGCTACGCCAACGGCGACACTCCACGGCGGCCGAGCGCGTCACCGCCGCGGCAGGGTTGCCGGGCGCGAGCCGGTGGCGACGAAATGGGTGGAGGTGCAACTACCATGCAATCACCACCCCGAAGGCCAAGATCGCCGACTCGCCGGATCCACCTCGACAGCGACTCCACCACATCTTCGGATCCACGAGCTTGTCGCGATCAGCGCCAAGTTCTTCATGATCGACAACAAGAAGACGCTCGAACTGGCATCGAGCGCCGAAGAGAAGCGCGACGTCAATCCGACAAGCGCGCTCGGCCCTCTGTTGACATGCATGCGCCAGGGGAACCAGGCGATCTGCCGTACACGGTAGGTTGCCCTGCGTTCACTCGTGAGCTGCGGCAAGTCTAGTGGCCCAGCATGAAGAACTTCAAGCCAGACGTACCAGAGAAGTACGACGGCAAGACGCATCCGTCGGGGTTCCTCAGCATTTACACCATTGTGGTGCAGGCTGCTGGGGGACGGGATGACAAGATCCTTGCCAACTACTTCCCGCTGGTGCTCAAGCCCAACGTCAGATCCTGGCTCATGCACTTGCCGGACAACTCCATATCCTCTTGGGCTGATCTGTGCCATCAGTTTGTCGGCGCCTTCACAGGCGGCCACAAGCCTCATGGCCAGGAGAGCGATCTTCATCTGCTCGCCCAGAAGGAAGGAGATCCCCTGCAAAAGTACATTCAGAGATTCAGCAGTGTCTAGCACAACATCCCAGACGTCCACCCTGCCGCGGTGATCAGCGCGTTCCATCAGAATGTGCGAAACCGCATGATGCGGGAGGAAATGGCGATGTGCAAGATCAGGGACGTCAGTGAGTTATATGCACTGGCCGACAAGTGTGCACGTGCTGAGGAAGGGAGGAGACTCCCCGGAGAGAATGTAGGAGCGGGAGGATCTGACAGTGAAGATGCTGCCCCGGCAAGGAAAAACCGGCGGCGGAACAACAGGAAAAGGAAAGGCAAAGAGGTGCTAGTTGTTGAGCAGTCCAGCAACGGTGGTGGTGCCAACAAAACCAAAGCTGGTGACTCCGGCAAGGAGGTTGCCGCGGAGGTGGCGGTCGCCGACAAGCAGGACGGCACCAACAAGCAGTATTGTAAGATCCATCGCACCAAGGGCCATGATCTCCAGAACTGCAAGAAAGTCGAGCAGCTTGTTGAGCAACAGAAAGCTGAATACGAGCGGTGCGACAAGGAGAAGGCCCAGGAAGGTGCTGGGGGATCCGGCAAGAAACGTCCCAGCCGAGGAGGATGCCGCGGCAAGGCCAAGCAGCGGCAAGGAGACAGACCTCCTCGCGGCCGCGACAAGGATGAAGATGACGACGACGATGAAGACATGGATGATGAGGAGACTGATGAGCAGGAGTTCCAGAAAGCCACAGAGGTCCTGTGCGTTGACGGTGGTGCTTCTCTGCATACCTCACACCGTCAGCTCAAGCAGTGGGTGCGGGAAGTTAATGCAGCAGAACCACCCGTCGAGTCACGCAAGCCTCTGAAATGGTCCAGCACGCCTATCATCTTTGATATTGAGGACCACCCTGATCGCATAACTGCGGTCGGGTGCTTGCCGATGTTGGTTTCACCAACAATCCGCAACCTCAAGGTCACTAAGATGCTAGTTGACGGCGGGGCCGGCTAGAACCTAATCTCCTCCGTGGTGCTCCAGAAACTCCAGATCCCTGACATCGAGCTCGAAGAGACCGGTACATTTCAAGGAATCAACCCGGGAAGAAGCAAGCCGAAGGGGAAGATCATGTTGCCGGTAACATTTGGCAGCGAGCTGAACTTCAGGACTGAGAGGGTCACATTTGATGTTGCTGACTTTCCATTACGTTACAATGGAATCCTTGGCGGTCTGGCACTCGCCAAGTTCATGGCAGCCTCTCACTATGCGTACAACATACTGAAAATGCCAGGCCCGATAAGTGTCATCTCTGTCCCTGGCGACAAGAAGGATGCTCTTATCTGTGCCGACAAGATCTACCAGGAAGCAGCAGCCGCAGCAGAACGCAAGACACTTGCCGCCGAAGCTCCCGGGGGGAAGAAGAAGACCAAGTCCGGCAAGAGTTATGATGCCCACTCCGGCAAGCGCACCTCTTCGGAGTGCTGCGCTACCGTCGAGGACGCACCATCGAGCTCCACTGGCAAGTGTAAGAAGGCAATGGCAGCTCCACCTGAGACCAAGAAGGTGTCCGCCAAGGAGGACGGCACTGGTGGTACCTTCACCATCAGCGCCACTCTTGATGCCAAATAGGAAAGCGCGCTCGTTGCTTTCCTGCTGGCGAATGTCGACATGTTTGCGTGGCAACCGTCTGATATCCCCGGTGTTCCCAGGAAAGTAATTGAGCACCACCTTGCCGTCTATCCTCATGCGCGGCCCGTCAAGCAAAGAGTCAGGAAGCAGGCAGTGGAGCGCCAAGAATTCATCGCAGAAGAAATCAAGAAGTTGGAAGCAGCAGGCCTTGTCAGAGGGGTGCTCCATCCCACGTGGTTGGCCAATCCTGTTGTCGTGCACAAGGCTAATGGGAAATGGAGGCTTTGTATTGACTTTACTGATGTTAATAAAGCTTGTCCCAAAGACCCATTTCCCTTGCCGCGCATTGACCAGATTGTTGACTCCATAGCCGGATGTGATTTGCTTTCGTTTCTTGATGCATACTCAGGATTCCATCAGATCTTCATGGCAGAAGAGGATGAAGAGAAAACCGCATTTATCACCCCGTGTGGCACGTACTGCTTCGTACGGATGCCTTTCGGTTTGAAGAATGCTGGTTCAACATTTGCAAGGGTAGTCCACCACGCTTTTGAGCCGCAGATGCACAGAAATGTGGAAGCCTACATGGATGACATAGTGGTCAAAAGTAAGAACAGGGCGACCCTGATTCAAGATTTAGACGAGACATTTGCAAATATGCGCAGGATCAATCTCAAGCTTAACCCCTAGAAGTGCGTGTTTGGAGTCCCATCCGGCAAGCTTCTCGGGTTCTTCGTGTCTCAGCGGGGAATTGAAGCCAATCCCGACAAGATCAAGGCCATTGAGCAGATCGAAGCACCAAAGCGCGTCAAGGATGTACAAAGGCTTGCCGGTTGCGTGGCTGCTCTCAGCAGGTTTATCTCTAGATCTGCTAAGCGCGCCCTGCCATTTTTCAAAATTTTGAAAAAGGCAGGTCCAATGAAATGGACTCCGGAGGCAAAGGCTGCGCTGCAGGACTTGAAGAGATACCTGTCCTCCACTCCAATACTTGTCGCACCTAAGCCGCAAGAGAAGTTGTTGCTGTATATAGCGGCAACCAATCAAGTGGTTAGTGCTGCGTTAGTGGCGGAGAGGGAGGGAGATGACGAGCCAGCAACCACGGCAGATGCATCCAGTGACGAGCAGGGGGCTTCGCCGACAAGCTCTGGTCCCGACAAAGATGGATCTGCGCAGGAGCATGATAAGATGCAGAAGAGAATGGTGCAGCGTCCAATTTACTTTGTCAGTTCCCTTCTACAGGGGGCTAGATCAAGGTACTCTGGTGTGCAGAAGTTGCTTTTCGGCCTCCTCATGGCCTCGAGAAAGCTGCGCCATTACTTCCAAGCACATGAGATCACAGTCGTCACTCGCTTGCCGCTAAAGAGGATACTGCAAAATCCGGAAGCGACAGGCAGGATTGTCGAGTGGGCGCTGGAACTGTCAAGCTTTGGCCTCAAGTTTGAGAGCACTTCAACTATCCAAAGCAGGGCATTGGCAGAGTTCATAGCAGAATGGACGCCGACACCAGATGAAGAAATTCCAGAGACGAGCATCCCCGTCAAAGAGGCAAGCAAAGAGTGGCTGATGTACTTTGATGGTGCCTTCTCGCTGCAAGGCGCCGGTGCGGGCGTGCTGCTTGTCGCGCCCACCGGAGAGCACCTCAAGTACGTAGTCCAGATGCACTTTCCCAAGGAGCAAGCAACCAACAATACTGCAGAGTATGAAGGATTGCTTGCCGGTCTCAGAATCGCAGCAGACCTTGGGATCAAGAAGCTCATTGTCAGGGGTGACTCACAGCTTGTCGTCCGCCAAGTGAACAAGAACTACCAGAGTCCATTGATGGAAGCATATGTTGATGAAGTGAGGAAGCTAGAAGAGCACTTTGACGGCCTACAGATGGAGCATATCCCAAGAGCTCAGAATGACATTGCTGATGGCCTGTCAAAGTGCGCCGCACTAAAGTTACCTGTGGAACCAGGGATCTTTGTGCTCAAGTTGACTCAACCATCCGTAACACCATCAACTGGACAAAGCAAGAAGAGGAAGTTGGTTTCTGGTGACTACTTTCCGGCAGAGCTCCCCGAAGCCGCCGCCAAGAAAGTCCCCAAGATCAACACCAAGGATGCTGAGGGGCAGTCTGCTCCGGCAAGCCTTATGGTTTGTTCCGTTGAAGCAGACGCTCCCGACAAGTTTTGCTCCGGCAAGCTTGCCGGGGAACATCAAGCTCCGGCAGGGCCGCAAGTCCTTGCCGTAGAAGCGGATGTTCCCGCAGCAGCAGATGTGCCTTTAGTCCTTGTTGTCGAGCCACAAGCTCCAGCATGGGCACAACAGATTGTCCATTTCCTTCAGACAGGAGAACTTCCCGAAGAGCAAGAAGAAGCGGAAAAAGTAGCCCGGCAGTCAAGTATGTACCAGTTTGTCGATAGCATACTGTACAGAAGAAGACTCAACGGTGTGAAATTGAAGTGTATTTGCCGGGAAGATGGACAAAAGCTGTTGGCAGAGATACATGGAGGCATATGTGGCCACCACATTGGCGCAAGAGCACTTGCCGGCAAAGCTTTCCGGCAAGGTTTCTTTTGGCCGACAGCCCTCCAGGATGCAACTGCACAAGTAACCAAGTGTGAAGCGTGCCAGTTCCACTCCAAACAGATACACCAGCCAGCTCAAGCTCTCCAGACGATCCCTTTATCCTGGCCATTTTCGGTCTGGGGGCTCGATATCCTCGGCCCTTTCCCCCGAGCTGTCGGGGGCTTTGAGTACTTGTACGTCGCAATCGACAAGTTCACAAAGTGGCCGGAAGTGCAGCCAGTGAGGAAGGTGACAGCACAGTCAGCAGTCAAGTTCTTCAGGTCAATTGTTTGCCGTTTCGGGATCCCTAACAGGATCATCACCGACAACGGCACGCAATTCACGAGCCGCACCTTCATGCAGTACGTCCAAGACCTTGGCGCCAAGGTCTGCTTCGCTTCTGTTGCTCATCCAAGAAGCAACGGTCAAGCAGAGAGGGCAAATGCTGAAGTGCTGCGCGGGCTCAAGACCAGAACTTTCGACAGGCTGCGCAAGTGCGGAAGAAACTGGATCGAGGAGCTGCCGGTGGTTCTTTGGTCGATCAGAACGACGCCAAATCGAGCCACTGGCCAGACACCTTTCGCTCTAGTCTATGGAGCAGAGGCAGTTCTCCCCACGGAACTCGTATACGGATCGCCTCGAGTGCTCGCTTATGATGAGCTTGAGCAAGAACAGCTGCGACAAGACGACGCGCTGCTCCTTGAGGAAGATCGTCTTCAGGCTGCTGTACGAGCTGCTCGATACCAGCAAGCTTTGCGCCGCTACCATAGCCGCAAAGTTAAGGCCAGAAGCTTCGAGGAAGGCGACCTTGTTCTTCGGCGCGTTCAGTCCGCCAAGAATTCCAACAAGTTGACGCCGAAGTGGGAAGGCCCTTATCGGGTGAAACGAGTCACAAGGCCCGGCGCTGTCCGCCTTGAGACCGAAGATGGCATTCCGGTGAGCAACTCCTGGAACATAGAACATCTTCGTAAGTTTTTCCCGTAGGGCGCGGTTGCCGGAACCCGTTCCGGCAACCACCTTTTGTACAAGTCTTGCCGCTGTTGCATGTAATCCTTTGTACAAAGCCGGGCGCAGATCCCGTGCATAAGTAAAACCCCATGTGCTCCGCACAACTTGTCCATTTCATGCATTAGTTTCTTTCTTGCATGCGTTATCTGACACTTTGTGCAGCACCTACATCCGGTAAGCAATAACGAGCCGAAGGGCTCCATATCATTATTTTCTCTTCTTTCTTCTTTTTCAACAAAGGAAAAGAAGGTTCCCTCGCACACAAGTTTGCCGGGGGGAAGGAGAAGATTGTGGTATGGACCAGGCGTCGTTCAAGCAAAGTTTTGCCTTGCCGGGAAGCAAACGACAGAAAAGCTAAGTTGCCAAAGTTTGAGCAATCAGTTTTTAAATTTTTTGAGTTATCTTCCTCGAACGACCCTGCTTTGTATGGAAAACCTGTGCGCGGAGGAACCAACTCGTGGCTAGTTGCGCCCTTACTTTGTTTCGAGTCCGCTCAACAACTTAAGTGTGCTGCATCTAGTCGCGACAAGGTTTCTTGTCGGAAGCAGCGCCGCCAGCAGGCTGCTGAAGTTCCGCACTCAGCGCTCGCGGCTCGGGCGCCTGCGCCGACAAGTTCCCTAGAAGCGTAGGGTAAAAACATACAAAGGAAGGAATCTAGTAGAGGAAATAACATAGCAATTGATAACAGAAATAAAGTTATATTACAAGATAACTTGTCGCAGCTCTAACAGACTGTTTTCATAACATGATTAGCAGCGACAAGGGAAAAGAAGAAATGGGCGGCCTAGTCTACGCGTCCGCCCTCGACCCTCTTGATCTCGCTCACCTTGTCCACAATGGGTGCGACAAGGGCCTTGAGTGCGTCCCGATCGGCGTCTGGCGGCAAGGACTTGAGGACGTTGGTGAAGCTGAGGCCTGGATTGCGGAAGGCCACCTTCATCAGCACCTTCTGGAGAACCCCAGCGCAGATTTTGCGCGACTCGTCGGCCAGCTGCTTTGGGATCCTCTCATGGAGCCGCTGGAGTGCCGTCGCCACTCCCTTTAAGAACAGACTGAGCTTGGCGCTGGGTTCGAGATTCTCGTCGGAGGGATACCCAAAGTCCTCCATCCCCAGCTGCGCCAGCTCCTCGTTGATGACTGCGGCAATATTCACTAGACCCTCGGTCCAGTGCTCCACAGTGTCTCTGAACGAGTTTTGGGTAACTGCGATGCTCTCCAGCAACGCCTTGTCAGCTTTGACCTTCTCCGACAAGGTTTTCTCTCGCTCCTTGGCGGCCTCCAGCATCTGCGTCAGCGTGGCCAGCTTCAGCTCTAGGTCTGCATTGGAATCCTTGGCGGCGCTGAGCTCCTTGCCCCTCTCAGCAAGAAGACCTTGCAGCTCACCGTGGGCGGCAGCATCCTTCTCACGCTCACGCTTGAGCGCGGCAAGCTCCTCGCCGCTCTTCGCAATGTTGGCCTCCAGCTGCGCCACTTTCTCCTCCAGCTCTTTCTTGGCGGCCTCTGCGATTGCGGCAGCATCCTTTGCCTCCTTGAGCGCCCCGCCAAGTGCTTGTTCGCGCTCGGCGAGCTCCTCCTCGTAGCTGTTGAGGTTGGCCTTCTGCTGCACCAATTCTCCTTCTCGCGCGGACTGCTTCTCGGCGGCCAGCCTTTGTTCCTCCTCAGCTTCGGCCTTCTCGAGAAGGAAGGCCGTGCGCTCCTCGTCGAGTCGCTCCCGCTCCTGTGCCAGGGACCAGAGAGCTTCTTGATTTTGGCCCCGGAGCTCCTCCGTGCGCTTCTCCATGTCAACTCCCGCCTTCGCGACAAGCGCTTCCCGGGAAGCCAGCTTGGCTTGCCGGGCGCGGTAGAGTGACAGCAGCTTCCGCAGCAGCTGCTCCTCCTTAGGCTCGCCACTGCTGCTGCTGGGCGCGTCGACCAACGACAGGCCAGCAGAGGCGAGCACCTCCCCATCAAAAGTTTCCCCCTCGACCGGCGCCCTGAAGCTCGATGCCCAGGGTAGCTTGATGAAGATACCATCGCCAACCTTCAAGTAGGCGCTGGGCTGGGGCTCCTCGGAGCCTGGCTCCGCAGAAGCGGCAGAGGGATCGGCGGTCGGTGCAGCGCCTGGCGCTCCTGCGGCCTCAGGGTCGTCAGTGCGATCGCCCGACCCCTCGCCAGCTTCTGCGGCGGCAGCCTTGGCGGCCTCCTCGCCGGCGGCCTCATCAGCACCGGTCCCCTCCTCGCCGGCGCCCTCTGTCTCCATTGGCTCAGTCGCAGATGGGTCTGAAGAACGAAGAAGGGAGAAAAATCAATCAAAAATCCAAGAGAAGAAAATCAGAAGAAGAAGAACCCAAGGGAAAGTTTTTGGACAAGTGAATTACCTGTGCCAAGATCTGCAGTTGCGGTCTCGGCCGCCGCAGGATCGACGGTACTGCCCCTTGCCGGAGAGTTCTCCCTTGCCGGAGAGCGCTCCCTTACCGGGAACCCCTCCCTTGGCGGCGTAGTCGAAGCAGAGGGCACTTCGGGATCAGCTTCCGGGCGCTCCTGATGTGGCTGCTCTACTCCTACACAACTCAACAAGAAAGATATCAACAAAGGAAAAAAGCACTCATGCGCGCCCGATAGCAGAAAGCTAACTATAAACTTACGCTGGGGGCTGCGCTGGGGGCTGCTTTGAGGAGTGATTGCCGGGTCCGTCAAGGTGGTCTCGGACCCACCCCCTGCTGATACGGTGGGGTCATCTTCGATGACGATCACCGCGGCCTTGGCCCTCTTCGCCGCTCTCTGGGCCAGCATCCTGAAAAGAAAGGAGTCCAGATTGAAGCAAGTCAGATACAAGATAAAACAGCAAGATTGAAGAACTACAAGAGCACCAAAGAAACTTACTCTTCTTCCTCCTCGTCGGAGCTGAGCGCGGAAAGATCGAAGTCCGGCTCCCCTCTGGTGCGGCGAGGCGGAGGAGTAGGATCCCTTGCCCGCTTGGCGGGGGCGGTGGCGGTGGCCCGGGAAGATCCCGCTCCAGTTGCCGCTGCTGCGTGAGGCGCTCCCGCGGCAACATTGCTTGCCGCGGTAGAGCGCGTCGCACGGCTCGGCGGCTGTTGACCCGGCTGCCGCCCCGCTACGTCCCGGCCCTGCGAAGACGCCTTCTTGGCGGGGCCGGGGGCTCCGCCTGCGGCAAGTTTTCTGAAGGCTCGGCTCTTCCTCGCCGGCCTCGCTCGGCTCAGCTTCAGAACCGGCAGGCTCTTCCTCGCCAATGAACTCCGCGCGCTCGGCAAGGTTTGCCGCTTCTGCCGCCTCTGCCTCCTCTACGGTGAACCCGAACATGCCCGCGGCAGCTGCGGCGGCAACCTCTTCCGCCCTTGTGGCGATGCGCTGCAGCTCCTCGTCGGTGGTGTCATGATGAGGCTCTTTTGCTCGTCAGCGTGGACCGGCACTTCTTCCAAGTTGTCGAAGAATGCTTGCACGATGTCATCCGCAGGCTCTTGCCAAGTTGGAACGATTCCGTGTGAATCGCACAACGGCATCATGGCGCGGATCCGGTCAAGCGAAGAATTATTGCACAATGGAACGACGCCCCTCGGCAGAGTGAATGGGTGCTGGGGGTCGCGTTTGAACAACTCCAGGAGCATTGCGTCCAGCTCCAAGACGGTGAAGTTGTAGTTGAGGCCCGGCCGCAGCCTCATGATGTCCGCCGAGTTCTTGAATTCCCAGGCGGGCCTCCCCCTCTCCTGCAGGGGGGCGATGCGGCGGCGGAGGAAATCTGCGCCTACAGCGCCTACAGTGAGCCCGGCAAGCCTGAGGCGAAGGATCCTAGTAATGGCGATCTTCAGCCTCTCGTCTTCCGGGGCCACGTTGCTCCAGTCATTTCCGCGCACTATTGGAGCTTGGCGCACGGCGGTGAAGGCTGCGGATTCTCCTCGACGATCCAGCACCACTCCACTCTCCACTCATCGCACTTGCTGCGGAGCTCACCCTCCAAGTACGCCTCCTTCTTGTCGACTCTCGAGATCCAGGCGATCCCTCCGGCAAGCGGCTCTCCTCTCTCTACCCGAGGTATGAAGAAGTGACGGAAAAGGGCAACATTGGGGTGGACTCTGACAAAGTTTTCGCACAAGTGTGCGAAAACTGCCAAGGTCAGAACAGCGTTGGGGGTGAAGTCAAGGAGGCGGAAGCCGTAGGTGTTCATGATATCGCAGAAGAACTCCGAGAAGGGCGGGCAGAGCCTGCAATAGAAGAACAGCGCGAAGAATGGGTACCCGTTTGGAGCCAGCTCCAAAGCAGCGGCCGGGAGTACCCTCGTGTGCGGATGCGCACGCGTCTCCGTCGCCCAAAAGAGGTAGAAGTACTCCCTCAGCTCCCGCACACCGAGCTGGGGGGAGAAGATCGCCCGCTCCTTCCGCAGCGCCGCGAGCCGCTGCGCCTCGGCCGACTTCACGCCCTTTCCCTTGTCGGCTTTCGGAGCCATGGCGGAGGTGGTGGGGGAGGTCGACGGCGTTGGTGATGCTGGTGGCAATGGGGAGCGGAGCGCTGCTCTCTCGGCTTCGGGAAGAAGGGGGGGAGCGGCGGAGGTTCGTGAAGATGGAGTAGCAACAACCAGCGAGGGGGTAACGAACTGCCCCTGTTTCCTCTGCTTATAAAGAGGGACGGGGCGGACGTTTCGCCCTTCCGAATAAAGAACCACCCACGATCTCTCCCACGACGCCGCATTCAATGCGTGCCGTTAGGGGAGAGCGCGGTGGATACAGAGCGAGATTCGGCGTGGCCCAGTCCGCGTGTGCCCGTGCCCTGTCTTGGGCCTGGCCCAACAGTGCTCGGCACCGTGTCTGGCCCAGGCCCGGGGGCTCCTGTCGGTGTACTAGAATAGGGGTATCCTAATACACCGAACTTGTGCACGGGTAGCTGCAGCACCCCGCGGCAAGGCTTGCCGGGCGAACACCAAGATCCTCCGTGGTTCCCTTGGAGCCATTCAAGAACAAAGTATTTAAGCCTAGGAGACAAGGCCCCGGCAAGAGGAGCTTGCCGGGAAGGCCAACCGAGGCACTCCAAGGAACTTGCCGCGACGCGCCACCCGCTCCGGCAAGGCAACAAGGCCTCGGCAAGAGGAGCTTGCTGGGAAGACCAACCAAGGTACCTCGAGGCCCGGTGAGCGACAAGCCTCCGGACCCGACAAGATAACAACAGCGGCAAGGCGCTTGCCGCGGCAGGAGGCCACTCTGTGCCCACGCTCCAGCGCATCCACCAACGTGTCGCTCTGGGGGCCTCTCCAGGCGCGCGTGGCGGGAGGCTGTGCAGCCAGCGGTGCGCAGTGGCATGCGAAGCTGACAAGATCGCCATCGTGGTGGACGGTGGCGCCCCTAACGGTCCTTTTCTGCACTGTGTGGGCGACTCAGACGGGCATTTAATGCCCTTGTCCCCTGCCGTCAGGGTTAGGTAGGGTACACTGTACAAGTAACTGTACCAACCACCTCACTTTTTACATTTGTACCCTTCTCTGCGTTGCCACCTGTCGGTGACCCCTTTAGCGTATAAAAGGAGGCCCATGCGCAACGTAGGGGGGTTGGGTTCGATTCATTCGTGAGCCAGAAAAACACTTAGCTCTGGCGAGCAAGAACATAATACAACCAGACAAGCAGCAGTAGGAGTCTTATCTCTCCGGAGAGCTCCGAAGCTGGGTAAACTGCTCGTGTGCTTCGCCTCGATCTGCTCTTCGTGCGATCTCCGCCCCCCGCCGAACCGAAAGGGGCCCGGTCCGCCGGCCCCATAGGTGTTCGTGGATCAGTTTCCCCCGACACAACACGACATCGTTGATTACTGGCAAAACATTGAAATACTTTATTTTTAAATTCTAGTACATCCGAAACTTGTTTTAAATTCATGAAACTTGGCATGCTATAATGGATCGGCATCAACATGCCGTGGTAAATATTTTGTCCCATTTGGGGCAGGTTTGGGTATATGCTTCTCACAAACCAGAGCTTCTGACAACAAGCATGATGGTTTCGGTAGGGAACGTCCTACCTTTGGGGACGAAACGATATCCATTGCCTCTTATTGCTTTCAAAAAATTTCTCGTGTCAACATAGAACAACAAAAGTGTTGTGTCAATTTTTGTGACTTTTCAGGGTTTGTTTGGACATTTTTATGCATTAACTGAGTTTTCAATGCATTTATGTGCATAATTAAAATGTGCATTACATGCACATGTTCCAGTGCATATAAATTTGTTGAAAAATCAAATATGTGTCCTTGAGTGCATGCTTAGGTCCCATGCAAGAAATATGAGTGAATTTCAAACACCAAGGCACCATTGATTGCCGGCAAAATGTTGAGATACTTTATTTTTAAATTCTAGTAAATCCAAAACTCATCTAAAATTCATGAAAGTTGGCATGCTATCATAGAGCGGCATCAACATGTCGTGGTAAATTTTTTTGTCCCATTTGGGGAAGGTTTGGGTATATGCTTCTTACAAACCAGAGCTTCTCACAACAAGCACGATGGTTTCAGTAAGCAACATCCCATCTTTTGGGGACGAAACAATATCCATTGCCTCTTATTGCTTTCAAAGTTTTTCTCATGTCAACATAGAACAACATGAGTGTTGTGTCAATTTTTGTGATTTTTCGGGGTTCGTTTGGTCATTCTTATAAATTAACTGGGTTTCCAATGCATTTATGTGCACAATTCAAATTTGAACTACATGCACATGCTCCAGTCCATATAAATTGGTTGAAAAATCAAATCTGTGTCCTTGGGTGCACGCTTAGGTCCCATGGAAGAAATGGGAATGAATTTCAAACACGAGAGCACCGTTGATTGCAGGCAAAATGTTGAGATAGTTTATTTTTCAATTCTAGTAAATCCAAAACTCGTCTGAAATTCATGGAACTTGGCATGATATCATGGAGCGGCATCAACATGTCGTGGGAATTTTTTTGTCCCATTTGGGGCAGGTTTGGGTATATGCTTCTCACAAACCAGAGCTTCTCACAACAAGCATTATGGTTTTGGTAGGGAACGTCCCACCTTTGGGGATGAAACGATATCCATTGCCTCTTATTGCTTTCAAAAACTTTCTCGTGTCAACATAGAACAACATGAGTGTTGTGTCAGTTATTGTGATTTTTCGGGGTTCGTTTGGACATTTTTATGCATTAATAGAGTTTTCAATGCATTTATGTGCATAATTCAGATTTGAACTACATGCACATGCTCTAATGCATATAAATTGGTTCAAAATTCAAATATGTTTCCTTGGTTGCATGCTTAGGTCCCATGGAAGAAATGGGAATGAGTGTCAAGAACCTTGCCACCATGACTCGGCCACAAATATTGAGATACCTGGTTTTTAGACTCTAGTAATTCCAAAGCTTGTCTGAAATTCACGAAACTTGGCATGCTATCATGGAGCGGCATCAACATGTCGTGGTAAATTTTTTCTCCCATTTGGGGCAGCTTTGGGTATATGCTTCTCAAAAATAAGAGCTTCCTAGAACAAGCCTGATGGTTTCGGTAGGGAACATTTCACCTTTCTGAACGAAATGATATCCATTGCCTCTTCTTGATTTCAATTTTTCCCTCGTGTCAACATAGAACAACAGGAGTGTTGTGTTAATTTTTGGGATTTTTCGGGGTTTGTTTGGACATTTTTATGCATTAATTGAGTTTTCAATGCATTTATGTGCATAATTCAAATTTGAAAATACATGCACCTGCTCTAATACATATAAATTGGTCGAAAAATTCAAATTTTTGTTCTTGGTTGCATGCTTAGGTCCCATGCAAGAAATGAGAATGAATGTCAAGCACCCTGCCACCTTCACTCGGCCGCATACATTGAGATATCTGGTTTTTAAGTTGTAGTGATCCGAAACTCGTCTAAAATTCATGAAACTTGGCATGCTATCATGGGGTGGCATCAACATGCCGTGGTAAATTTTTTATCCCATTTAGGGCAGGTTTGGGTATATGATTCTCACAAACCAGAGTTTCTCACAACAAGGCTGATGGTTTCGATTGGGAACTTCCCACCTTTGGGGACGAAACGATATCCATTGCCTCTTATTGCTTTTAAAAAAATTCTCGTGTCAACATAGAACAAAAGGAGTATTGTGCCAATTTTTGTGATTTTTCGGGGTTCGTTTGGACATTTTTATGCATTAACTGAGTTTTCAATGCATTTATGTGCATAATTCAAATTTGAACTACATGCACATGGTCTAATGCATATAAATTTGTTGAAAATTCAAACCTGTGTCCTTGGTTGCAGGCTTAGGTCTCATGCAAGAAATGGGAATGAATGCCAAGCACCCTGCCACCATCATACGGCCACAAACATTGAGATACCTGGTTTTTAGATTCTAGTAAATCCAAAGCTCGGCTGAAATTTACGAAACTTGGCATGCTATCATGGAGCGGCATCAACATGCCGTGGTAAATTTTTTGTCCCATGTGGGGCAGATTTGGGTATATGCTTCTTAAAAACCACAGCTTCCCACAACAAGCCTAATGGTCTCAGTAGGGAACGTTTCACCTTTCTGAATGAAATGATATTCATTGCCTCTTCTCGATTTCAAATTGTTTCCTGGTGTCAACATAGAACAACAAGAGTGTTGTGTTATTTTTTGTGATTTTTTGGGGTTTGTTTGGACATTTTTATGCATTAATTGAGTTTTCAATGCATTTATGTGCATAATTCAAATTTGAACTACATGCACATGCTCTAATACACATAAATTGGTCGAAAAATTCAAATGTGTGTTCTTTGTTGCATGCTTAGGTCTCACACAAGAAATGCGAATGAATGTCAAGCACCCTGCCACCGTCACTTGGCCACAAACATTAAGATACCTGGTTTTTAAATTGTAGTGATCCCAAACTCGTCTGAAATTCATGAAACTTGGCATGCTATCATGGAGCGGCATGAACATGCCATGGTAAAAATTTTGTCCCATTTGGGGCAGGTTTGGGTATATGCTTCTCACAAACAAGAGGTTCTCATAACAAGCATGATGGTTTTAGTAGGGAACGTCACACCTTTGGGGACGAAAAAAATATCCATTGCCTCTTATTGCTTTCAAAAACTTTCTCATGTCAACATAGAACAACAGGAGTGTTGTCTCAATTTTTGTGATTTTTCGGGGTTCGTTTGGACATTTTGATGCATTAAATGAGTTTTCAATGCATTTATGTGCATAATTCAAATTTGAACTACATGGACATGCTCTAATGCATATAAATTGGTTGAAAATTCAAATATGTGTCCTTGGTTGCATGGTTAGGTCCCAAGCAAGAAATGGGAATGAATGTAAAGCACCCTGCCTCCATCACTTGGGCGCAAACATTGAGATATCGGGTTTTTAGATTCAATAAATCCACAGCTCGTCTGAAATTCACGAAGCTTGGCATGCTATCATGGAGCGGCATCAATATGCCATGGAAATTTTTTGTCCCATTTGGGGCAGGTTTGGGTATATGCTTCTCAAAAACCAGAGCTTCTCACAACAAGCCTGATGGTTTCGGTAGGGAACATTTCACATTTGTGAACGAAACGATATCCATTGCCACTCCTCGATTTAAATTTTTTTCCTAGTGTCAACATAGAACAACAGGAGTGTTGTGTTAATTTTTGGAATTTTTCGGGGTTTGTTTGGAAATTATTATGCATTAATTGAGTTTTCAAGGCATTTATGTGCATAATTCAAATTTGAACTACATGCACATGCTCTTATGCATATAAATTGGTTCAAAAAAATTCAAATATGTCTTCTTGGAAGCATGCTTAGGTCCCATGTGAGAAATGGGAATGAATGTCAAGCACCCTGCCATCGTTACTCGGCCGCAAACATTGAGATACCTGCTTTTTGAATTGTAGTGATCCGAAACTCGTCTGAAATTCATGAAACTTGGCATGCTATCATGGAGCAGCATCAACATGCCATGGTAAAAATTTTGTCCCATTTGGGGCAGGTTGGGGTATATGCTTCTCACAAACCAGAGCTCTCACAACAAGCATGATGGTTTCGGTAGGGAACGTCCCACCTTTGGGGACGAAACGATATCCATTGTCTCTTATTTCTTTCAAAAAAATTCTTGTGTCAACATAGAACAACAGCAGTGTTGTGTTAATTTTTGGGATTTTTCGGGGTTTGTTTGGAAATTATTATGCATTAATTGAGTTTTCAAGGCATTTATGTGCATAATTCAAATTTGAACTACATGCACATGGTCTTATGCATATAAATTGGTTCAAAAAATTCAAATATGTCTTCTTGGATGCATGCTTAGGTCCCATGTAAGAAATGGGAATGAATGTCAAGCACCCTACCACCGTTACTCGGCCGCAAACATTGAGATACCTGGTTTTTGAATTGTAGTGATCCGAAACTCGTCTGAAATTCATGAAACTTGGCATGCTATCATGGAGCGGCATCAACATGCCATGGTAAAATTTTTGTCCCATTTGGGGCAGGTTTGGGTATATGCTTCTCACAAACCAGAGCTTCTCACAACAAGCATGATGGTTTCGGTAGGGAATGTCCCACCTTTGGGGACGAAACGATATCCATTGTCTCTTATTTCTTTCAAAAAAATTCTCGTGTCAACATAGAACAACAGGAGTGTTGTATTAATTTTTGGGATTTTTCGGGGTTTGTTTGGAAATTATTATGCATTAATTGAGTTTTCAAGGCATTTATGTGCATAATTCAAATTTGAACTACATGCACATGCTCTTATGCATATAAATTGGTTCAAAAAAATTCAAATATGTCTTCTTGGATGCATGCTTAGGTCCCATGTAAGAAATGGGAATGAATGTCAAGCACCCTGCCACCGTTACTCGGCCGCAAACATTGAGATACCTGGTTTTTGAATTGTAGTGATCCGAAACTCGTCTGAAATTCATGAAACTTGGCATGCTATCATGGAGCGGCATCAACATGCCATGGTAAAAAATTTGTCCCATTTGGGGCAGGTTTGGGTATATGCTTCTCACAAACCAGAGCTTCTCACAACAAGCATGATGGTTTCGGTAGGGAACGTCCCACCTTTGGGGACGAAACGATATCCATTGTCTCTTATTTCTTTCAAAAAAATTCTCGTGTCAACATAGAACAACAGGAGTGTTGTGTCATTTTTGTGATTTTTCAGGGTTCGTTGGACATTTTTAGGCATTAACTGAGTTTTCAATGCATTTATGTGCATAATTCAAATTTGAACTACATGCACATGCTCTAATGCATATAAATTGGTTGAAATTCAAATATGTCTTCTTGGATGCATGCTTAGGTCCCATGTAAGAAATGGGAATGAATGTCAAGCACCCTACCACCGTTACTCGGCCGCAAACATTGAGATACCTGCTTTTTGAATTGTAGTGATCCGAAACTCGTCTGAAATTCATGAAACTTGGCATGCTATCATGGAGCAGCATCAACATGCCATGGTAAAAATTTTGTCCCATTTGGGGCAGGTTGGGGTATATGCTTCTCACAAACCAGAGCTCTCACAACAAGCATGATGGTTTCGGTAGGGAACGTCCCACCTTTGGGGACGAAACGATATCCATTGTCTCTTATTTCTTTCAAAAAAATTCTTGTGTCAACATAGAACAACAGCAGTGTTGTGTTAATTTTTGGGATTTTTCGGGGTTTGTTTGGAAATTATTATGCATTAATTGAGTTTTCAAGGCATTTATGTGCATAATTCAAATTTGAACTACATGCACATGGTCTTATGCATATAAATTGGTTCAAAAAAAATTCAAATATGTCTTCTTGGATGCATGCTTAGGTCCCATGTAAGAAATGGGAATGAATGTCAAGCACCCTACCACCGTTACTCGGCCGCAAACATTGAGATACCTGGTTTTTGAATTGTAGTGATCCGAAACTCGTCTGAAATTCATGAAACTTGGCATGCTATCATGGAGCGGCATCAACATGCCATGGTAAAATTTTTGTCCCATTTGGGGCAGGTTTGGGTATATGCTTCTCACAAACCAGAGCTTCTCACAACAAGCATGATGGTTTCGGTAGGGAATGTCCCACCTTTGGGGACGAAACGATATCCATTGTCTCTTATTTCTTTCAAAAAAATTCTCGTGTCAACATAGAACAACAGGAGTGTTGTATTAATTTTTGGGATTTTTCGGGGTTTGTTTGGAAATTATTATGCATTAATTGAGTTTTCAAGGCATTTATGTGCATAATTCAAATTTGAACTACATGCACATGCTCTTATGCATATAAATTGGTTCAAAAAAATTCAAATATGTCTTCTTGGATGCATGCTTAGGTCCCATGTAAGAAATGGGAATGAATGTCAAGCACCCTGCCACCGTTACTCGGCCGCAAACATTGAGATACCTGGTTTTTGAATTGTAGTGATCCGAAACTCGTCTGAAATTCATGAAACTTGGCATGCTATCATGGAGCGGCATCAACATGCCATGGTAAAAATTTTGTCCCATTTGGGGCAGGTTTGGGTATATGCTTCTCACAAACCAGAGCTTCTCACAACAAGCATGATGGTTTCGGTAGGGAACGTCCCACCTTTGGGGACGAAACGATATCCATTGTCTCTTATTTCTTTCAAAAAAATTCTCGTGTCAACATAGAACAACAGGAGTGTTGTGTCATTTTTGTGATTTTTCAGGGTTCGTTGGACATTTTTAGGCATTAACTGAGTTTTCAATGCATTTATGTGCATAATTCAAATTTGAACTACATGCACATGCTCTAATGCATATAAATTGGTTGAAATTCAAATATGTGTCCTTGGTTGCATGGTTATATCCCATGCAAGAAATGGGAAGGAATGTCAAGCACCCTGCCACCATCACTCGGCCGCAAACATTGAGATACCTGGTTTTTAGATTCTATAAATCCATAGCTTGTCTGAAATTCACGAAGCTTGGCATGCTATCATGGAGCAGCATCAATATGTCGTGGAAATTTTTTGTCTCATTTGGGACAGGTTTGGGTATATGCTTCTAAAAACCAGAGCTTCTCACAACAAGCCTCATGGTTTCGGTAGGGAACATTTCACCTTTCTGAATGAAACAATATCCATTCTCACTTCCTGATTTCAAATTTTTTCCTAGTGTCAACCTAGAATAACAGGAGTGTTGTGTTAATTTTTGGGACTTTTCAGGTTTGTTTGGAAATTTTCATTCATTAGTTGAGTTTTCAATGCATTTTTGTGCATAATTCAAATTTGAACTACGTGCACATGCTCTAATGCATATAAATTGGTAGAAAAAAATTCAAATATGTCTTCTTGGTTGCATGCGTAGGTCCCATGTAAGAAATGGGAATGAATTTCAAGCACCCTGCCATCGTCACTCGGCCGCAAACATTGAGATACCTTGTTTTTAAATTGCAGTGATCCGAAACTCGTCTGAAATTCATGAAAGTTGGCATGCTATGATGGAGCGGCATCAACATGCCATGGTAAAATTTGGGTCCCATTTGGGGAAGGTTTGGGTATATGCTTCTCACAAACCAGAGCTTCTCACAACAAGCATGATGGTTTCGGTTGGGAAGGTCCCACCTTTCGGGATGAAACGATATCCATTGCCTCTTATTGCTTTCAATTTTTTTCTCGTGTCAAGATAGAACAACAGGAGTGTTGTGTCGATTTTTGTGATTTTTCGGGGTCCGTTTCGACATTTTTATGCATTAGCTGAGTTTTCAATGCATTTATGTGCATTATTAAAAATTGAACTACATGCACATGGTCTAATGCATATAAATTGGTTGAAAATTCAAATCTGTGTTCTTGGTTGCAGGCTTAGGTCCCATGCAAGAAATGGCAATAAATGTCAAGCACCCTGCCACCATCACTCGGCCGCAAACATTGAGATACCTGGTTTTTAGATTCTAGTAAATCCAAAGCTCGTCCAAAATTCAGGAAACTTGGCATGCTATCATGGAGAGGCATCTAGATGCCGTGGTAAATTTTTTATCCCATTTGGGGCAGGTTTGGGTATATGCTTCTCAAAAACCAGAGCTTCTCACAACAAGCCTGATGGTTTCGGTAGGGAACATTTCACCTTTCTAAACGAAATGATATCCATTGCCTCTTCTCGATTTCAAATTTTTCCCTAGTGTTAACATAGAACAACAGGAGTGTTGTGTTAATTTTTGGGATTTTTCGGGGTTCGTTTGGACATTTTTATGCATTAATTGAGTTTTCAATGCATTTATGTGCATAATTCAAATTTGAACTACATGCACATGCTCTAATGAATATAAATTGGTTGTAAAATTCAAATATGTGTTCTTGGTTGCATGCTTAGGTCCCATGCAAAAAATGGGAATGAATGTGAAGCACCCTGCAACCGTCACTCGGCCGCAAACATTGAGATACCTGGTTTTTAAATTTTAGTAATCTGAAACTCGTCTGAAATTCATGAAATTTGGCATGCTATCATGGAGCGGCATCAACATGCCATGGAAAAAAATTTGTCCCATTTGGGGCAGGTTTGGGTATATGCTTCTCACAAACCAGAGCTTCTCACAACAAGCATGATGGTTTCGGTAGGGAACGTGTAACGCCCTCGATGCGGCTATATCTCCCACGTGTCGAAGCACGACTTTGAGGCATAACCGCATTGAAAGCAATGTCGCAAGTGAGGTAATCTTCAAAACAACCCATGTAATACAAAGGGAAAGAGATACATAGTTGTATTACAATCGCCACTTCACACAATTACAGGAATAAAACATTACATCATCCAAATACACACAAGGTCCGACTACGGAACTAAAATAAAAGAAGACTACCCCAAATGCTACACAGATCCCCGATCGACCCCAGCTGGGCTCCAATACTGATCATCTAGAACGAAACAACACAAAGGACAAGATCTTCATCAAGATCCTCCTTGAGTTTGGTTGCGTCACCTGCTCGGTAACATCGGCACCTGCAAACTCGTTTTGGAAGTATCTGTGAGTCACGGGGACTCCGCAATCTCACACCCTCGCGATCAAGACTATTTAAGCTTATAGGAAGGGTAAAATGTATGAGGTGGAGCTGCAGCAAGCGACTAGCATATTTGGTGGCTAACATATTCGCAAAAGAGAGCGAGAAGAGAAGGCAAAAGCACAGTCGAGAAACTATGATCAAGAAGTGATCCTAGAATGTCGGTGTACTAGAATAGGGGTACCCTAGTACCCCGAACTTGTGCACGGGCAGTTGCAGCACCCCGCGGCAAGGCTTGCCGGGCGAACGCCAAGATCCTCCGTGGTTCCCTTGGTGCCATTCAAGAACAAAGTATTTAAGCTCAGGAGACAAGGCCCCGGCAAGAGGAGCTTGCTGGGAAGGCCAACCAAGGCACTCCAAGGAACTTGCAGCGACGCGCAACGCGCTCCGGCAAGGCAACAAGGCCCCGGCAAGAGGAGCTTGCCGGGAAGACCAACCAAGGTACCCCGAGGCCCGGTGAGCGACAAGCTTTCGGACCCGACAAGATAACAGCAGCGGCAAGGCACTTGCCGCGGCAGACGGCCACTCTGTGCCCACGCTCCAGCGCATCCACCAACATGTCGCTCTAGGGGGCCTCCCCAGGCGCGCGTGGCGGGAGGCTGTGCAGCCAGCGGTGCGCAGTGGCATGCGAAGCTGACAAGATCGCCATCGTGGCGAACGGTGGCGCCCCTAACGGTCCTTTTCTGCACTGTTTGGGCGAATCAGACAGGCATTTAATGCCCTTGTCCCCTGCCGTCAGGGTTAGGTAGGGCGCACTGTACAAATAACTGTACCAAGCACCTCACTTTTTACATTTGTACCCTTCTCTGCGTTGCCACCTGTCGGTGACCCCTTTAGCGTATAAGAGGAGGCCCATGCGCAACGTAGAGGGGGTTCGGTTCGATTCATTCGTAAGCCAGAAAACACTTAGCTCTCGCGAGCAAGAACATAATACAACCAGACAAGCAGCAGTAGGAGTGTTATCTCTCCGGAGAGCTCCGAAGCTGGGTAAACTGCTCGTGTGCTTCGCCTCGATCTGCTCTTCGTGCGATCTCCGCCCCTCGCCGAACCGAAAGGGGCTCGGTCCGCCGGCCCCATAGGTGTTCGTGGATCAGTTTCCCCGACATCTTTGGCGCCGGCGAGATCTTCATGGCATCTTGAATGGCGTCGAGATTGCGTGAACCTGATCCGGTGTTCACACGAGCTAGATCTTCATTCCCTTCATCAACATGCCACCGAAGAAGAAGACTTCGGCGGCTGCCGCTCCGTCCACGTCACTTCCGCCACTGTTGGAGCAAACGGGTGGTGGAATGGACGCCAGCGGAAGAATGGACGTCGACGAGGAAGCTTATGATGCTGCGAGGTCCAAAGACAAGGCTGCACAAACCTCGGCGACTGTACATGTTCCGCGCCACTCTCAGGAGGCGCAAGATCAACAGCGTCATGGCACTCGCAGTGCCATACGCATGATAGGCCAAGACCAAGCTGGTGGATCTCGGGGCGCTCAAGACCAGCATGCACGCCAGCGTGCTGGCACGAGCGGGGCACGGTCGCCTGGACGGGATACTGCTCCTTCTAACATAGTTAGAAGTCCGAGCACGTCCCGCTCCTCGCGCCGTCCGCCACTGCCACCCACCACTCCAGCAGAAGCTTTGGCGCAAGCTCAACAACTCCTAGATTACCCTCCAACGTCGGACAAGATCGACGAACGGAGGGCCACCATTCAGAGTCTCATCGGCTATGCCAACGGCGACACTCCACGACGGCCGAGCGCGTCGCCGCTGCAGCAGGGTTGCCAGGCGAGAGCCGGGGGCGACAAAACGGGTGGAGGTGCAACTACCATGCAATCACCGCCCCGAAGGCCAAGATCGCCGACTCGCCGGATCCACCTCGACAGCGACTCCACCACATCGTCAGATCCACGAGCTCCTCGCGATCAGCGCCAAATTCTTCATGATTGACAACAAGAAGACGCTCGAACTTGCATCGAGCGCTGAAGAGAAGCGCGACGTCAATCCGACAAGCGCGCTGGGCCCTCTGTTGACATGCATGCGCCAGGGGAACCAGGCGATCTGCCGTACGCGGTAGGTTGCCCTGCGTTCACTCGTGAGCTGCTGCAAGTCCAGTGGCCCAGCACGAAGAACTTCAAGCCAGACGTACCGGAGAAGTACGACGGCAAGACGCATCCGTCAGAGTTCCTCAGCATCTACACCATTGCGGTGCAGGCTGCCGGGGGACGGGATGACAAGATCCTTGCCAACTACTTCCCGCTGGTGCTCAAGCCCAACGTCAGATCCTGGCTCATGCACTTGCCGGACAACTCCATATCCTCTTGGGCTGATCTGTGCCATCAGTTTGTCGGCGCCTTCACAGGCGGACACAAGCCTCATGGCCAGGAGAGTGATCTTCATCTGCTCGCCCAGAAGGAAGCAGAGCCCCTGCGCAAGTACATTCAGAGATTCAGCAGTGTGCAGCACAACATCCCAGACGTCCACCCTGCCATGGTGATCAGCGCGTTCCATCAGAACGTGCGGAACTGCAGGATGCGGGAGGAAATGGCGATGTGCAAGATCAGGGACGTCAGTGAGTTATATGCACTGGCCGACAAGTGTGCACGTGCTGAGGAAGGGAGGAGACTCCCCGGAGAGAATGTAGGAGCGGGAGGATCTGACAGTGAAGATGCTGCCCCGGCAAGGAAAAACCGGCGGCGGAACAACAGGAAGAGGAAAGGCAAAGAGGTGCTAGTTGTTGAGCAGTCCGGCAACGGTGGTGGCACCAATAAAGCCAAAGATGGTGACTCCGGCAAGGAGGTTGCCGCGGAGGTGGCGGTCGCCGACAAGCAGGACGACACCAACAAGCAGTATTGCAAGATCCACCGTACCAAGGGCCATGATCTCCAGAGCTGCAGGAAAGTCGAGCAGCTTGTTGAGCAACAGAAAGCTGAATACGAGCGGCGCGACAAGGAGAAGGCCCAGGAAGGTGCTGGGGGATCCGGCAAGAAACGTCCCGGCCGAGGAGGACGCCGCGGCAAGGCCAAGCAGCGGCAAGGAGACAGACCTCCCCGCGGCCGCGACAAGGATGAAGATGACGACGACGATGAAGACATGGATGATGAGGAGACTGATGAGCAGGAGTTCCAGAAAGCCACAGAGGTCCTGTGCGTTGACGGTGGTGCTTCTCTGCATACCTCGCACCGTCAGCTCAAGCAGTGGGTGCGGGAAGTTAATGCAGCAGAACCACCCGTCGAGTCACGCAAGCCTCTGAAATGGTCCAGCACGCCTATCATTTTGACATTGAGGATCACCCTGATTGCATAACTGCGGTCGGGTGCTTGCCGATGTTGGTTTCACCAACAATCCGCAACCTCAAGGTCACTAAGATGCTAGTTGACGGCGGGGCCGGCTTGAATCTGATCTCCTCCGCGGTGCTCCAGAAACTCCAGATCCCTGACAGCGAGCTCGAAGAGACCGGTACATTTCAAGGAATCAACCCGGGAAGGAGCAAGCCGAAGGGAAAGATCACGTTGCCGGTAACATTTGGCAGCGAGCTGAACTTCAGGACTGAGAGGGTCACGTTTGATGTTGCTGACTTTCCATTACCTTACAATGGAATCCTTGGCCGTCCGGCACTCGCCAAGTTCATGGCAGCCTCTCACTATGCGTACAACATACTGAAAATGCCAGGCCCGATAAGTGTCATCTCTGTCCCTGGCGACAAGAAGGATGCTCTTATCTGTGCCGACAAGATCTACCAGGAAGCAGCAGCCGCAGCAGAACGCAAGACACTTGCCGCTGAAGCTCCCGGGGGGAAGAAGAAGATCAAGTCCGGCAAGAGCTCTGATGCCCACTCCGGTAAGCGCACCTCTTCGGAGTGCTGCGCTACCATCGAGGACGCACCATCGAGCTCCACCGGCAAGTGTAAGAAGGCGATGGCAGCTCCACCTGAGACCAAGAAGGTGCCCGCCAAGGAGGACGGCACTGGTGGTACCTTCACCATCAGCGCCACTCTTGACCCCAAATAGGAAAGCGCGCTCGTTGCTTTCCTGCGGGCGAATGTCGACGTGTTTGCGTGGCAACCGTCTGATATCCCCGGTGTTCCCAGGAAAGTAATTGAGCACCACCTTGCCGTTTGTCCTCATGCGCGGCCCGTCAAGCAGAAAGTCAGGAAACAGGCAGTGGAGCGCCAAGAATTCATCGCAGAAGAAATCAAGAAGTTGGAAGCAGCAGGCCTTGTCAGAGGAGTGCTCCATCCCACATGGTTGGCCAATCCTGTTGTCGTGCGCAAGGCTAACGGGAAATGGAGGCTTTGTATTGACTTCACTGATGTTAATAAAGCTTGTCCCAAAGACCCATTTCCCTTGCCGCGCATTGACCAGATTGTTGACTCCACAGCCGGATGTGATTTGCTTTCATTTCTTGATGCATACTCAGGATACCATCAGATCTTCATGGCAGAAGAGGATGAAGAGAAAACCGCATTTATCACCCCGTGTGGCACGTACTGCTTCGTACGGATGCCTTTCGGTTTGAAGAATGCTGGTTCAACATTCGCAAGGGTAGTCCACCACGCTTTTGAGCCGCAGATGCACAGAAATGTGGAAGCCTACATGGATGACATAGTGGTCAAAAGCAAGAACAGGGCGACCCTGATTCAAGATTTAGACGAGACATTTGCAAATCTGCGCAAGATCAACCTCAAGCTTAACCCCGAGAAGTGCGTGTTTGGAGTCCCTTCCGGCAAGCTTCTCGGGTTCTTCGTGTCTCAGCGGGGAATTGAAGCCAATCCCGACAAGATCAAGGCCATTGAGCAGATCGAAGCACCAAAGCGCGTCAAGGATGTACGAAGGCTTGCCGGTTGCGTGGCTGCTCTCAGCAGGTTTATCTCTAGATCTGCTGAGCGCGCCCTGCCATTTTTCAAAATTTTGAAAAAGGCAGGTCCAATGAAATGGACTCCGGAGGCGGAGGCTGCGCTGCAGGACTTGAAGAGATACCTGTCCTCCACTCCAACACTTGTCGCACCTAAGCCGCAAGAGAAGTTGCTGCTGTATATAGCGGCAACCAATCAAGTGGTTAGTGCTGCGTTAGTGGCGGAGAGGGAGGCAGATGATGAGCCAGCAACCACGGCAGATGCATCCAGCGACAAGCAGGGGGCTTCGCCGACAAGCTCTGATCCCGACAGAGATGGATCTGCGCAGGAGCATGATAAGATGCAGAAGAGAATGGTGCAGCGTCCAGTTTACTTTGTCAGTTCCCTTCTACAGGGGGCTAGATCAAGGTACTCTGGTGTGCAGAAGTTGCTTTTCGGCCTCCTCATGGCCTCGAGAAAGCTGCGCCATTACTTCCAAGCACATGAGATCACAGTCGTCACTCGCTTTCCGCTGAAGAGGATACTGCAGAATCCAGAAGCGACAGGCAGGATTGTCGAGTGGGCGCTGGAACTGTCAAGCTTTGGCCTCAAGTTTGAGAGCACTTCAACTATCCAAAGCAGAGCATTGGCAGAGTTCATAGCAGAGTGGACGCCAACACCAGATGAAGAAATTCCAGAGACGAGCATCCCCGTCAAAGAGGCAAGCAAAGAGTGGCTGATGTACTTTGATGGTGCCTTCTCGCTACAAGGCGCCGGTGCGGGCGTGCTGCTTGTCGCACCCACCGGAGAGCACCTCAAGTACGTAGTCCAGATGCACTTTCCCAAGGAGCAAGCAACCAACACTACTGCAGAGTATGAAGGATTGCTTGCCGGTCTCAGAATCGCAGCAGACCTTGGGATCAAGAAGCTCATTGTCAGGGGTGACTCACAGCTTGTCGTCCGCCAAGTGAACAAGAACTACCAGAGTCCATTGATGGAAGCATATGTTGATGAAGTGAGGAAGCTAGAAGACCACTTTGACGGCCTACAGATGGAGCATATCGCAAGAGCTCAGAATGACATTGCTGATGGCCTGTCAAAGTGCGCCGCACTAAAGTTACCTGTGGAACCAGGGATCTTTGTGCTCACGTTGACTCAACCATCCGTAACACCATCAACTGGACAAAGCAAGAAGAGGAAGTTGGTTTCTGGTGACTACTTTTCGGCAGGAGCCCCCCGAAGCCGCCGCCAAGAAAGTCCCCAAGATCAACACCAAGAATGCCGAGGGGCAGTCTGCTTTGGCAAGCCTTATGGTTTGTTCCGTTGAAGCAGACGCTCCCGACAAGTTTTGCTCCGGCAACCTTGCTGGGGAACATCAAGCTCCGGCAGGGCAGCAAGTCCTTGCCGTAGAAGTGGATGTTCCCGTAGCAGCAGATGTGCCTTTAGTCCATGTTGTCGAGCCACAAGCTCCAGCATGGGCACAACAGATTGTCCATTTCCTTCAGACAGGAGAACTTCCCGAAGAGCAAGAAGAAGCAGAAAAAGTAGCCCGGCAGTCAAGTATGTACCAGTTTGTTAATAGCATACTGTACAAAAGAAGACTCAACGGTGTGAAATTGAAGTGTATTTGCCGGGAAGATGGACAAAAGCTGTTGGCAGAGATACATGGAGGCATATGTGGCCATCACATTGGCGCAAGGGCACTTGCCGGCAAAGCTTTCCGGCAAGGTTTCTTTTGGCCGACAGCCCTCCAGGATGCAACTGCACAAGTAACCAAGTGTGAAGCGTGCCAGTTCCACTCCAAACAGATATACCAGCCAGCTCAAGCTCTCCAAACGATCCCTTTATCTTGGCCATTTTCGGTCTGGGGGCTCGATATCCTCGGCCCTTTCCCACGAGCTGTCGGGGGCTTTGAGTACTTGTACGTCGCAATCGACAAGTTCACAAAGTGGCCGGAGGTGCAGCCAGTGAGGAAGGTGACAGCACAGTCAGCAGTCAAGTTCTTCAGGTCAATTGTTTGCCGTTTCGGGATCCCTAACAGGATCATCACCGACAATGGCACGCAATTCACGAGCCGCACCTTCATGCAGTACGCCCAAGACCTTGGCACCAAGGTCTGCTTCGCTTCTGTTGCTCATCCAAGAAGCAACGGTCAAGCAGAGAGGGCAAATGCTAAAGTGCTGCGCGGGCTCAAGACCAGAACTTTTGACAGGCTGCGCAAGTGCGGAAGAAACTGGATCGAGGAGCTGCCGGTGGTTCTTTGGTCGATCAGAATGACGCCAAATCGAGCCACTGGCCAGACGCCTTTCGCTCTAGTCTATGGAGCGGAGGCAGTTCTCCCCACGGAACTTGTATACGGATCGCCTCGAGTGCTCGCTTATGATGAGCTTGAGCAAGAACAGCTGCGACAAGACGATGCGCTGCTCCTTCAGGAAGATCGTCTTCAGGCTGCTGTACGAGCTGCTCGATACCAGCAAGCTTTGCGCCGCTACCATAGCCGCAAAGTTAAGGCCAGAAGCTTCGAGGAAGGCGACCTTGTTCTTCGGCGCGTTCAGTCCGCCAAGAATTCCAACAAGTTGACGCCGAAGTGGGAAGGCCCTTATCGGGTGAAACGAGTCACAAGGCCCGGCGCTATCCGCCTTGAGACCGAAGATGGCATTCCGGTGAGCAACTCCTGGAACATAGAACATCTTCGTAAGTTTTTCCCGTAGGGCGCGGTTGCCGGAACCCGTTCCGGCAACCACCTTTTGTACAAGTCTTGCCACTGTTGCATGTAATCCTTTGTACAAAGCCGGGCGCAGATCCCGTGCATAAACAAAACCCCATGTGCTCCGCACAAATTGTCCATTTCATGCATTAGTTTCTTTCTTGCATGCGTTATCTGACACTTTGTGCAGCACTTACATCCGGTAAGCAATAACGAGCCGAAGGGCTCCATATCATTATTTTCTCTCCTTTCTTCTTTTCAACAAAGGAAAAGAAGGTTCCCTCGCACACAAGTTTCCCGATGGAGAAGGAGAAGATTGTGGTATGGACCAGGCGTCGTTCAAGCAAAGTTTTGCCTTGCCGGGAAGGAAACGACAGAAAAGCTAAGTTGCCAAAGTTTGAGCAATCAGTTTTTAAATTTTTGAGTTATCTTCCTCGAACGACCCTGCTTTGTATGGAAAACCTGTGCGCGGAGGAACCAACTCGTGGCTTGTTGCGCCCTTACTTTGTTTCGAGTCCACTCAACAACTTAAGTGTGCTGCATCTAGTCGCGACAAGGTTTCTTGTCGGAAGCAGCGCCGCCAGCAGGCTGCTGAAGTTCCGCATTCAGCGCTCGCGGCTCGGGTGCCTGCGCCGACAAGTTCCCTAGAAGCGTAGGGTAAAAACATACAAAGGAAGGAATCTAGTAGAGGAAATAACATAGCAATTGATAACAGAAATAAAGTTATATTACAAGATAACTTGTCGCAGCTCTAATAGACTGTTTTCATAACATGATTAGCAGCGAAAAGGGAAAAGAAGAAATGGGCGGCCTAGTCTACGCGGTCGCCCTCAACCCTCTTGATCTCGCTCACCTTGTCCACAATGGGTGCGAAAAGGGCCTTGAGTGCGTCCCGATCGGCGTCTGGCGGAAAGGACTTGAGGACGTTGGTGAAGCTGAGGCCTGGATTGTGGAAGGCCACCTTCATCAGCACCTTCTGGAGAACCCCGGCGCAGATTTTGCGCGACTCGTCGGCCAGCTGCTTTGGGATCCTTTCCCGGAGCCGCTGGAGTGCCGTCGCCACGCCCTTGAAGAACAGGCTGAGCTTGGCGCTAGGTTGGAGATTCTCGTCGGAGGGATACCCAAAGTCCTCCATCCCCAGCTGCGATCGCGGCTGCGTCCTTTGCTTCCTTGAGCGCCCCGCCAAGTGCTTGCTCGCGCTCGGCGAGCTCCTCCTCGTAGCTGTCGAGGTTGGGCTTCTGCTTTACCAATTCACCTTCTCACGCGGACTGCTTCTCGGCGGCCAGCCTTTGTTCCTCCTCAGCTTCGGCCTTCTCGAGAAGGAAGGCCGTGCGCTCCTCGTCGAGTCGCTCCCGCTCCTGTGCCAGGGACCGGAGAGCTTCTTGATTGTGGCCCCGGAGCTCCTCCACACGCTTCTCCATGTCAAATCCCGCCTTCGCGACAAGCACTTCCTGGGAAGCCAGCTTGGCTTGCCGGGCACGGTAGAGTGACAGCAGCTTCCGCAGCAGCTGCTCCTCCTCAGGCTCGCCACTGCTGCTGCTGGGCGCGTTGACCAACGACAGTCCAGCAGAGGCGAGCACCTCTCCATCGAAAGTTTCCCCCTCGACCGGCGCCCTGGAGCTCGACGCCCAGGGTAGCTTGATGAAGATATCGTCACCGGCCTTCAAGTAGGCGCCGGGCTGGGGCTCCTCGGAGCCCGGCCTCGCAGCAGCGGCAGAGGGATCGGCGGTCGGCGCAGCGCCTAGCGCTCTTGCGGCCTCAAGGTCGTCAGTGCGATCGCCCGACCCCTCGCCGGCTTCTGCGGCGGCAGCCTTGGCGGCCTCATCGCCGGCGGTCTCATCAGCACCGGCCCCTTCTTCGTTGGTGGCGGCGTCGTCAGTGCTGCCATGCGCGCCTTCCTCGCTGGCGCCCTCTGTCTCCATTGGCTCAGCAGCAGATGGGTCTGAAGAACGAAGAAGGGAGAAAAATCAATCAAAAATCCAAGAGAAGAAAATCAGAAGAAGAAGAACCCAAGGGAAAGTTTTTGGACAAGTGAGTTACCTGTGCCAAGATCTGCAGTTGCGGTCTCGGCCGCCGCAGGATCAACGGTGCCGCCCCTTGCCAGAGAGCGCTCCCTTACCGGGAACTCCTCCCTTGGCGGCGTAGACGAGGCAGATGGCACTTTGGGACCAGCTTCCGGGCGCTCCTGATATGGCTGCTCTGCTCCTACACAAATCAACAAGCAAGATATCAACAAAGTAAAAATCACTCATGCGCGCCTAACAGCGGAAAGCTAACTATGAACTTACACTGGGGGCTGCGCTGGGGGCTGCTTTGAGGAGTGGTTGCCGGGTCCGTCAAGGTGGTCTCAGACCCACCCCCTGCTGACACGGTGGGGTCATCTTCGATGACAATCACCGCGGCCTTGGCCCTCTTCGCCGCTCTCTGGGCCAGCCTCCTGAAAAGAAAGGAGTCCAGATTGAAGCAAGTCAGATACAAGATAAAAACAGCAAGGTTGAAAAACTACAAGAGCACCAAAGAAGCTTACTCTTCTTCCTCCTCGTCGGAGCTGAGCGCGGAAAGATCGAAGTCCGGCTCCCCTCTGGTGCGGCGAGGCGGAGGAGTAGGATCCCTTGCCCGCTTGGCGGGGGCGGTAGCGGAGGACCGGGAAGATCCCGCTCCAGTTGCCGCTGCTGCGTGAGGTGCTCCCGCGGCAACATTGCTTGCCGCGGTAGAGCGTGTCGCACGGCTCGGCGGCTGTTGACCCGGCTGCCGCCCCGCTACGTCCGCGCCCCTGCAAATACGCCTTCTTGGCGGGGCCGGGGGCTCCGCGTGCGGCAAGCTTTCTGAAGGCTCAGGCTCTTCCTCGCCGGCCTCGCTCGGCTCAGCTTCAGAGCCGGCAGGCTCTTCTTCGCCAATGAACTCCACGCGCTCGGCAAGGTTTGCCGCCTCCGCCTCCTCCAAAGTGAACCCGAACGCGCCCGCCGCAGCTGCGGCCGCAACCTCTTCCGCCCTAGTGGCGATGCGCTGCAGCTCCTCGTTGGTGGTGTCATGGGTGAGGCTCTTCTGCTCATCAGCGTGGACCGGCACTTATTCCAAGTTGTCGAAGAACACTTACATGACGTCATCCGCAGGCTCTTGCCAAGTTGGAACGATTCCGTGTGAATCGCACAACGGCATCATAGCGCGGATCCGGTCAAACGAAGAATTGTTGCACAATGGAACGACGCCCCTCGGCAGCGTGAATGGGTGCTGGGGGTCGCGTTTGAACAATTCCAGGAGCATTGCATCCAGCTCCAAGATGGTGAAGTTGTAGTTGAGGCCCGGCCGCAGCCTCATGATGTCCGCCGAGTTCTTGAATTCCTAGGCGGGCCTCCCCCTCTCCTGTAGGGGGCGATGCGGCGGCGGAGGAAATCTGCGCCTACAGCACCTACAGTGAGCCCGGCAAGCCTGAGGCGAAGGATCCTAGTAATGGTGATCTTCAGCCTCTCGTCTTCCGGGGCCACGTTGCTCCAGTCATTGCCGCGCACTATTGGAGCTTGGCGCACAGCGGTGAAGGGCTGCGGATTCTCCTCGACGATCCAGCACCACTCTGCTCTCCACTCCTTCCACTTGCTGCGGAGCTCACCCTCCAAGTACGCCTCCTTCTTGCCGACTCTCGAGATCCAGGCAATCCCTCCGGCAAGCGGCTCTCCTCTCTCTACCCGAGGTATGAAGAAGTGGCGGAAAAGGGCAAGATTGGGGTGGACTCCGACAAAGTTTTCGCACAAGTGTGCGAAAACTGCCATGGTCAGAACGGCTTTGGGGGTGAAATCAAGGAGGCAGAAGCCGTAGGTGTTCATGATATCGCAGAAGAATTCTGAGAAGGGCGGGCAGAGCCTGCAATAGAAGAACAGCGCGAAGAATGGGTACCCGTTTGGAGCCAGTTCCGAGGCAGCGTCCGGGAGTACCCTCGTGCGCGGATGCGCCCGCGTCTCCGTCGCCCAAAAGAGGTAGAAGTATTCCCTCAGCTCCCTCACGCGAAGCTGGGGGGAGAAGATCGCCCGCTCCTTCCGCAGCGCCGCGAGCCGCTGCGCCTCGGCCGACTTCATGCCCTTTCCCTTGTTGGCTTTCGGAGCCATGGCGGAGGTGGTGGGGGAGGTCGACGGCGTTGGTGATGCTGGTGGCAATGGGGGGCGGAGCGCTGCTCTCTCGGCTTCGAGAAGAAGGGGGGGAGCGCCGGAGATTCGTGAAGATGGAGTAGTAGCAACCAGCGAGGGGGAACGAACTGCCCCTGTTTCCTCTGCTTATAAAGAGCGACGGGGCGGACGTTTCGCCCTTCCGAATAAAGAACCACCCATGATCTCTCCCACGATGCCGCATTCAACGCGTGCCGTTAGGGGAGAGCGCGGTGGATACGGAGCGAGATTCGGTGTGGCCCAATCCGCGTGTGCCCGTGCCCTGTCTTGGGCCTGGCCCAACAGCGCTCGGCATCGTGTTTGGCCCGGGCCTGGGGGCTCCTATCGGTGTACTAGAATAGGGGTACCCTAGTACCCCGAACTTGTGCACGAGCAGTTGCAGCACCCCGCGGCAAGGCTTGCCGGGCGAACGCCAAGATCCTCCGTGGTTCCCTTGGAGCCATTCAAGAACAAAGTATTTAAGCTCAGGAGACAAGGCCCCGGCAAGAGGAGCTTGCTGGGAAGGCCAACCAAGGCACTCCAAGGAACTTGCAGCGACGCGCCACGCGCTCCAGCAAGGCAACAAGGCCCGACAAGAGGAGCTTGCCGGGAAGACCAACCAAGGTACCCCGAGGCCCGGTGAGCGACAAGCTTCCGGACCCGACAAGATAACAGCAGCGGCAAGGCACTTGCCGCGGCAGGCGGCCACTCTGTGCCCACGCTCCAGCGCATCCACCAACGTGTCGCTCTGGGGGGCCTCCCCGGGCGCGTGTGGCGGGAGGCTGTGCAGCCAGCGGTGCGCAGTGGCATGCGAAGCTGACAAGATCGCCATCGTGGCGAACGGTGGCGCCCCTAACGGTCCTTTTCTGCACTGTTTGGGCGACTCAGACGGGCATTTAATGCCCTTGTCCCCTGCCGTCAGGGTTAGGTAGGGTGCACTTAAAAATAACTGTACCAACCACCTCACTTTTTACATTTGTACCCTTCTCTGCGTTGCCACCTGTCGGTGACCCCTTTAGCGTATAAAAGGAGGCCCATGCGCAACGTAGAGGGGGTTCGGTTCGATTCATTCATAAGCCAGAAAACACTTAGCTCTCGCGAGCAAGAACATAATACAATCAGACAAGCAGCAGTAGGAGTGTTATCTCTCCGGAGAGCTCCGAAGCTGGGTAAACTGCTCGTGTGCTTCGCCTCGATCTGCTCTTCGTGCGATCTCCGCCCCCGCCGAACTGAAAGGGGCTCGGTCCGCCGGCCCCATAGGTGTTCGTGGATCAGTTTCCCTGACATAGAACAACCTACGTCAAGCATTACTCCAACACCGTGTTCACTTCCCGGACTCCGCTGAGAAGAGACCATCACGGTTACACACGCGGTTAATGTGTTTTAATTAAGATCAACTTCAGATTTTCTACAACCGGACATTAACAAATTCCCATCTGCCCATAACCGCGGGCACAGCTTTCGAAAGTTCAAATCCCTGCAGGGGTGTCCCAACTTAGCCCATCACAAGCTCTCATGGTCAATGAAGGATATTCCTTCTCCCAAGACAAACCGATCAGGCTCGGCATCCAGGTTACAAGACATCCTCGACAATGGTAAAACAAGTCTAGCAACACCGCCCGAATGTGCCGAAAAATCCTGATAGGAGCTGCACATATCTCGTTCTCAGGGCACACTCAGATGAGCGCTCCATACAACTAAAACCAAACCTCGAGTTTCCCCAAGGGGGTGTTGCACAGGGCTCTAGTTTGGACCAACACTCAGAGGAGCACTGGCCTGGGGGGTTAAAATAAATATGACCCTTGGGCAGGCCTACCCAAGGGAAAGAAAAGGCTAGGTGGCGAATGGGAAAACCAAAGTTGGGCATTGCTGGAGGAGTTTTATTCAAGGGGAACTGTCAAGGGGTTCCCATTATAACCCAACCGCGTAAGGAACGCAAAATCCGGGAACATAACACCGATATGACGGAAACTAGGACGGCAAGAGTGGAACAAAACACCAGGCATAAGGCCGAGCCTTCCACCCTTTACCAAGTATATAGATGCATAAATTAAATAAGAGATATTGTGATATCCCAACAAAATATCCATGTTCCAAACATGGAACAAGCTCCAATCTTCACCTGCAACTAACAACGCTATAAGAGGGGCTGAGCAAAGCGGTAACATAGCCAAACAACGGTTTGCTAGGAACAAGGTGGGTTAGAGGCTTGGCTAAACAATATGGGGGGCATGATAAGCAAGTGGTAGGTATCGCATCATAGGCATAGCAAAAGAGCGAGCATCTAGCAAGCAAAGATAGAAGTGATTTCGAGGGTATGGTCATCTTGCCTGAAATCCCGCAAGGAAGAAGAACGAGTCCATGAAGAAGACAAACAGACATAGTCGAACGGGCCCTCACAAACGCGACGTTATTGGAACTAGCCTGAAGAAGCAACACCGGAAAGGAGCAAACAACATAATAAACAACCACCACATAAGCATGGCACGATGCACAACCAAGTATGCTACATGTCCGGTTTAATGAAGCATGGCATGGCAAAGTGCACAAACAATCCTACAAATTAAGTGGAGTTCAACATGCAACTCCGTTGCATATTGACGAAACACCACATGCAAGTTATTTGGTTCGATCTCGTTTATGTAGCCAACAATATTAAATGTTGTTAAACATCGCAAGAGGGTGAGGCAAATGAAAACTACCTATCTAGGCAAGATTAAATGAGGCCGGAACGACAAACAACAACTCCGGTAAATCCCCGTATGGCTATATTAGATTTGGTACTGTTCTGCCCTAAACACAATTTTAGACTTATTAAACATGCAAAGCAAGGCCACCATGTTAAACTAGGCAAAATTCTACCCCATTTACATATAAGGTTTATTAAATTTGGCGCTACGGTTGAATAGTTGTGAATTAAAACATTTTACATGGTAATATGGGAAAATCTATGCAAAACATCATTTTAAACATTTTAACACATAGATGAAAGTTGCAAATTATTAATCTACACAAAATTCTGAGCAAGTTTCATATATAAATCTTTTTAATATGATGCACAATTATTAAGTTATTATATGCATGAACATTAAGGGGTTTTCTGAAAACTGCAGTGCTCTCATTAAATAGAAAAAATGTCCTAGCACGAAAAAAACATAACAGGGCCGAATCCGTGCACTGGGCCTGACACAGAGCATGGGAGCTGGGGGGATATCGCACCATGGGCCAAGCCCGGTCGGTGAAGAGGCCAAGGCAGGCCGGCAGGACACTGGGTCTTGGCGAGACAAGGATGAGGCCCAAGCGGCGCTGGCGGCTAGGACTCGCGGGGACTGGTCAACGGGGTCACTCGGACGACTCGGGGCAGATGCGGCATCCTCCTCTTCTCGATAGGAAAAAGAGCAGCAACAGCGTGGGACTTGGCGGCCGGTTCGATGAAGCAAATAGCCGGCACGGCGGCGCTGAGGACTCCGGCAAGCGGCAGGATCATGAGGGGTCGGCGAGGGAGCTCAGTGGCGTCCGGATCCATGCGCGAGAAACCTTCGGGTCTCGTTTCCTGCCGGATCGAAGAGAAGGCAGCGGAGTCCTTGGGACCTGGCGTCCATGGCGAGGTACTACGCTGGTATCCCATGGCCGGAGCAGATGCGCTGGTGACGAGGAGCAGCGGGAACGGGCAGAGAACGGCGGAAATCAAGCGCGGAGGAGCCGGGCATGGTGGATCCAGACGCGTACAACAAGAACTTGGCGATGGCGGCTTCCTCCTTGCGGTTCCTGCACGGACGTACCTGGGAGAGAGAGAGCAAAATTGAGCGAGAGGGAGAGAGAGAGACGACAGGAGGAGGAGGAGAACGAAGGGAAGGAGAGGGACGCGGCCGGTCCTGGTGGCTTCGGTGGTGGACGACGGGATCCAGGGGAGGCACCGGTTGGGTAGGTTCGAAGGCGACTGGTCAGGGACTGAAATCAAGGTGGGATGGGTGGAAGGATCAGACAGATCCTGAGGAAGGGGGAGACCAGTTCGAGAAATCAGTGGGTGGCGGCGCTAGGAGGATTGGACGGGCTAAGGCTAGGGTTAGGGGTTGATCTATTTAAATAGGTAGGGGGATAGAGCTTGGACCCTCCGATTAAATCGAACGATCGAGAATAAAAGGTTAGAGGAGTCCAAATAACAAAATGGTGACGTTTTGTAGATGTTTGGGGATGATCCGGACACAAGGGTGGCGACAGTCTGGGTTGGGTCCGGGACAACTTTTCGGACGCACGCGTGAAGGGGTTTGGTGCACTGAGCAGAGAGGGTTTAGGACCGTGCGGGCGCATCGGACAACTCCGGAAGCGAAGAGGGGAAGGAGGATGGACTAGGTGGGCTGTGGCGAGACTGCGAGGGGGAGAAGACAGAGAGGGCCTGGCATCTGTTTCCAGAGACCGAAAACGTCCGATGTTAGACCAACTATAATGCCACTATAGTTATCCATTGGGGCGTCAAACGAACTCCGAAAGCGATGAAATTTGACAGGCGGTCTATCTACGCTACAATAAGACCACACGCCAACTTTCAACCCAATCCGAGAACATTTTCCAGCCACTTATAAAATACTATTTCAGACACTCCGCGGGCGCGTGCAAGTGTGTCTGGGCTCAGAACGGACAATGGACGGAACGAGGAAACCTGGACGGATGCAAGTTTTGAAAACATGATGATGCAATGCACATGATGACATGACAAGATGCAATGCACAAGCGAATGACATGGCAACAACGGCGAATAGCTGGAAGACACCTGGCACATCGGTCTCGGGGCGTCACAGAACGTCCCACCTTTGGGGATGAAACGATATCCATTGCCTCTTATTGCTTTCAAAAACTTTCTCGTGTCAACATAGAACAACATGAGTGTTGTGTCAATTTTTGTGATTTTTCGGGGTTCGTTTGGACATTTTTATGCATTAAATGAGTTTTTAATGCATTTATGTGCATAATTAAAATTTGAACTACATGGACATGCTCTAATGCATATAAATTGGTTGAAAATTCAAATATGTGTCCTTAGTTGCATGGTTAGGTCCCAAGCAAGAAATGGGAATGAATGTCAAGCACCCTGCCACCATCACTCGGCCGCAAACATTGAGATACCTGGATTTTAGATTCTATAAATCCAAAGCTCGTCTGAAATTCATGAAGCTTGGCATGCTATCATGGAGCGGCATCAATATGCCGTGGAAATTTGTTGTCCCATTTGGGGCAGGTTTGGGTACATGCTTCTCAAAAACTAGAGCTTCTCACAACAAGCCTGATGGTTTCGATAGGGAACATTTCACCTTTCTGAACGAAACGATATTCATTGCCACTTCTCGATTTCAAAAAAATTCCTAGTGTCAACAAAGACCAACAGGAGTGTTGTGTTAATTTTTGGGATTTTTCGGGGTTTGTTTGGACATTTTTATGCATTAATTTAGTTTTCAATGCATTTATGTGCATTATTTAAATTTGAACTACATGCAGATGCTCTAATGCATATAAATTGGTTGAAAAAAAATCAAATATGTCTTCTTGGTTGCATGCTTAGGTCCCATGTAAGAAATGGCAATGAATGTCAAGCACTCTGCCACCGTTACTCGGCCGCAAACATTGAGATACCTGGTTTTTAAATTGTAGTGATCCGAAACTCGTCTGAAATTTATGAAACTTGGCATGCTACCATGGAGCGGCATCAACATGCAATGGTAAAACTTTTGTCTCATTTGTTGCAGGTTTGAGTATATGCTTCTCACAAACCAGAGCTTCTCACAACAAGCATGATGGTTTCGGTAGGGAACGTCCCAACTTTGGGGACGAAACGATATCCATTGTCTCTTATTTCTTTCAATAAAAATCTCGTGTCAACATAGAACAACATGAGTGTTGTGTCAATTTTTGTGATTTTTCGGGGTTCGTTTGGAAATTTTTATGCATTAAATGAGTTTTTAATGCATTTATGTGCATAATTCAAATTTGAACTACATGGACATGCTCTAATGCATATAAATTAGTTGAAAATTCAAATATGTGTCCTTAGTTGCATGGTTAGGTCCCAAGCAAGAAATGGGGATGAATGTCAAGCACCCTGCCACCATCACTCGGCCGCAAACATTGAGATACCTGGATTTTAGATTCTATAAATCCAAAGCTCGTCTGAAATTCATGAAGCTTGGCATGCTATCATGGAGCGGCATCAATATGCCGTGGAAATTTTTTGTCCCATTTGGGGCAGGTTTGGGTACATGCTTCTCAAAAACTAGAGCTTCTCACAACAAGCCCGATGGTTTCGATAGGGAACATTTCACCTTTCTGAACGAAACGATATCCATTGCCACTTCTCGATTTCAAAAAATTTCCTAGTGTCAACAAAGACCAACAGGAGTGTTGTGTTAATTTTTGGGATTTTTCGGGGTTTGTTTGGACATTTTTATGCATTGATTTAGTTTTCAACGCATTTATGTGCATTATTTAAATTTCAACTACATGCAGATGCTCTAATGCATATAAATTGGTTGAAAAAAATTCAAATATGTCTTCTTGGTTGCATGCTTAGGTCCCATGTAAGAAATGGCAATGAATGTCAAGCACTCTGCCACCGTTACTCGGCCGCAAACATTGAGATACCTGGTTTTTAAATTGTAGTGATCCGAAACTCGCCTGAAATTCATGAAACTTGGCATGCTATCATGGAGCGGCATCAACATGCAATGGTAAAACTTTTGTCTCATTTGTTGCAGGTTTGAGTATATGCTACTCACAAACCAGAGCTTCTCACAACAAGCATGATGGTTTCGGTAGGGAACGTCCCACCTTTGGGGACGAAACGATATCCATTTTCTCTTATTTCTTTCATAAAAAATCGCGTGTCAACATAGAACAACAGGAGTGTTGTGTCAATTTTTGTGATTTTTTGGGGTTCGTTTGGACATTTTTATGCATTAACTGAGTTTTCGATGCATTGATGTGCATAATTCAAATTTGAACTACATGCACATGCTCTAATGCATATAAATTGGTTGAAAATTCAAATATGTGTCCTTGGTTTCATGGTTAGGTCCCATGCAAGAAATGGGAAGGAATGTCAAGCACCCTGCCACCATCACTCGGCCGCAAACATTGAGATACCTGGTTTTTCGATTCTATAAATCCAAAGATCGCGTGAAATTCACAAAGCTTGGCATGCTATCACGGAGCGGCATCAATATGCCATGGAAATTTTTTGTCTCATTTGGGGCAGGTTTGGGTATATGCTTCGAAAAAACCAGAGCTTCTCACAACAAGCCTGATGGTTTCGGTAGGGAACATTTCACCTTTCTGAATGAAACAATATCCATTGCCACTTCTCGATTTCAAAAAATTTCATAGTCTCAACATAGAACAATAGGAGTGTTGTGTTAATTTTTGGGATTTTCGGGGTTTTTTGGACATTTTTATGCATCTATTGAGTTTTCAATGCATTTATGTGCATAATTCAAATTTGAACTACATGCACATGCTCTAATGCATATAAATTGGTTGAAAAAATTCAAATATGTCTTCTTGGTTGCATGCTTAGGTCCCATGTAAGAAATGGGAATGAATTTCAAGCAGCCTGCCACCGTCACTCGGCCGCAAACATTGAGATACCTGGTTTTTAAATTGAAGTGATCCAAAACTCGTCTGAAATTCATCAAACTTGGCATGCTATCATGGAGCGGCATCAACATGCCATGGTAAAATTTGGGTCCCATTTGGGGAAGGTTTGGGTATATGCTTCTCACAAACCAGAGCTTCTCACAACAAGCATGATGGTTTCGGTTGGGAACGTCCCACCTTTGGGGACGAAATGATATCCATTGCCTCTTATTGCTTTCAATTTTTTTCTCAAGGCAACATAGAACAACAAGAGTGTTGTGTCAATTTTTGTGATTTTTCGGGGTTCGTTTCGACATTTTTATGCATTAACTGAGTTTTCAATGCATTTATGTGCATAATTCAAAATTGAACTCCATGCACATGGTCTAATGCATATAAATTGGTTGCAAATTCAAATCTGTGTCCTTGGTTGCAGGCTTAGGTCCCATGCAAGAAATGGGAATAAATGTCAAGCACCCTGCCACCATCACTCAGACGCAAACATTGAGATACCTGGTTTTTAGATTCTATAAATCTCAAGTTCGTCTAAAATTCATGAAGCTTGGCATGCTATCATGGAGCGGCATCAATATGCCATGGAAATTTTTTGTCCCATTTAAGGCAGGTTTGGGTATATGCTTCTCAAAAACTAGAGCTTCTCACAACAAGCCTGATGGTTTCGGTAGGGAACATTTCACCTTTCTGAACGAAACGACATCCATTGCCACTTCTCGATTTCAAAATTTTTCCTAGTCTCAACATAGAACAATAGGTGTGTTGTGTTAATTTTTGGGATTTTCGGGGTTTTTTGGACATTTTTATGCATTAATTGAGTTTTCAATGCATTTATGTGCATAATTCATATTTGAACTACATGCACATGCTCTAATGCATATAAATTGGTTGGAAAAAAATTCAAATATGTCTTCTTGGTTGCATGCTTAGGTCCCATGTAAGAAATGGGAATGAATGTCAAGCACCCTGTCACAAATTACTCGGCCGCAAACATTGAGATACCTGGTTTTTAAATTGTAGTGATCCAAAACTCGTCTGAAATTCATGAAACTTGGCATGCTATCATGGAGCGGCATCAACATGCCATGGTAAAAAATTTGTCCCATTTGGGGTAGGTTTGGGTATATGCTTCTCACAAACGAGAGCTTCTCACAACAAGCATGATGGTTTCGGTAGGGAACGTCCCACCTTTGGGGACGAAACGATATCCATTGCCTCTTACTTTTTTCAAAAAATTTCTCGTGTCAGCATAGAACAACAGGAGTGTTGTGTCAATTTTTGTGATTTTTCGGGGTACGTTTGGACATTTTTATGCATTAATTGAGTTTTCAATGCATTTATGTGCATAATTCAAATTTGAACTATATGCACATGCTCTAATGCATATAAATTGGTTGAAAGTTCAAATATGTGTCCTTGGTTGCATGGTTAGGCCCCATGCAAGAAATGGGAAGGAATGTCAAGCACCCTGCCACCATCACTCGGCCGCAAACATTGAGATACCTAGTTTTTAGATTCTATAAATCCAAAGCTCGTCTGAAATTCACGAAGCTTGGCATTCTATCATGGAGCAACATCAATATGCCATGGAAATTTTTTCTCTCATTTGGGGCAGGTTTGGGTATATGCTTCTCAAAAACCAGAGCTTCTCACAACAAGCCTAACGGTTTCGGTTGGGAACATTTCACCTTTCTGAATGAAGCAACATCCATTGCCACTACTCGATTTCAATTTTTTTCCTAGTGTCAACATAGAACAACAGGAGTATTGTGTTAATTTTGGGATTTTTCGGGGTTTGTTTGGAAATTTTTATGCAGTAATTGAGTTTTAAATGCATTTATGTGCATAGTTCAAATTTGAACTACATGCACATGCTCTAATGCATATAAATTGGTTGAACAAATTCAAATATGTCTTCTTGGTTGCATGCTTAGGTCCCATGTAAGAAATGGGAATGAATTTCAAGCACCCTACCACCGTTACTCGGCCGCAAACGTTGAGATACCTGGTTTTTAAATTGTAGTTATCCAAAACTCATCTGAAATTCAGGAAACTTGGCATGCTATCATGAAGCGGCATTAACATGCCATGGTAAAATTTTGGTCCCATTTGGGGAAGGTTTGGGTGTGTGCTTCTCACAAACCAGAGCTTCTCACAACAAGCATGATGGTTTCGGTTGGGAACGTCCCACCTTTGGGGACGACACGATAGCCATTGCCTCTTATTGCTTTCAATTTTTTCCCTTGTCAACATAGAACAACAGGAGTGTTGTGTCAATTTTTGTGATTTTTCGGGGTTCGTTTGGACATTTTTATGCATAAACTGAGTTTTCAATGCATTTATGTGCATAATTCAAATTTGAACTACATGCACATGCTCTAATGCATATAAATTGGTTGAAAATTCAAATTTGTGTCCTTGGTTGCATGGCTAGGTCCCATGCAAGAAATGGGAATGAATGTCAAGCACCCTGCCACCATCACTCGGCCGCAAACTATCATGGAGAGGCATCAACATGTCGTGGTAAATTTTTTGTCCCATTTGGGGCAGGTTTGGGTATATGCTTCTCAAAAACCAGAGCTTCTCACAACAAGCCTGATGGTTTCGGTAGGGAACATTTCACCTTTCTGAACAAAACGATATCCATTGCATCTTCTCGATTTCAAATTTTTCCTAGTGTTAACACAGAACAACAGGAGTGTTGTGTTAATTTTTGGGATTTTTTGGGGTTTGTTTAGACATTTTATGCATTAATTGACTTTTAAATGCATTTATGTGCATAATTCAAATTTGAACTACATGCACATGCTCTAATGCATATAAATTGGTTGAAAATTCGAATTTGTGTCCTTGGTTGCATGGCTAGGTCCCATGCAAGAAATGGGAATGAATGTCAAGCACCTTGCCACCATCACTCGGCCGCAAATTATCATGGAGAGGCATCAACATGTCGTGGTAAATTTTTTGTCCCATTTGGGGTAGGTTTGGGTATATGCTTCTCAAAAACCAGAGCTTCTCACAACAAGCCTGATGGTTTCGGTAGGGAACATTTCACCTTTCTGAACAAAACGATATCCTTTGCCTCTTCTCGATTTCAAATTTTATCTAGTGTTAACACAGAACAACAGGAGTGTTGTGTTAATTTTTGGGATTTTTCGGGGTTTCTTTAGACATTTTATGCATTAATTGACTTTTAAATGCATTTATGTGCATAATTCAAATTTGAACTACATGCACATGCTCTAATGCATATAAATTGGTTGAAAAATTCAAATATGTGTTCTTGGTTGCATGCTTAGGTCCCATGCAAGAAATGGGAATGAATGTCAAGCACCCTGCCACCGTCACTTGGCTGCAAACATTGAGATATCTGGTTTTTAAATTGTAGTAATCCGAAACTCGTCTAAAATTCATGAAACTTGGCATGGTATCATGGAGCGGCATCAACATGCCATGGTAAAAAATTTGTCCCATTTGGGGCAGGTTTGGGTATATGCTTCTCACAAACCAGAGCTTCTCACAACAAGCATGATGGTTTCGGTAGGGAACGTCCTACCTTTGGGGACGAAACTATATCCATTGCCTCTTATTGCTTTTAAAAACTTTCTCGTGTCGACATAGAACAACAGGAGTGTTGTGTAAATTTTTGTGATTTTTCGAGGTTCGTTTGGACATTTTTATGCATTAACTGAGTTTTCAATGCATAGATGTGCATAATTCAAATTTGAACTACATGCACATGCTCTAGTGCATATAAATTGGGTGAAAAATCAAATATGTGTCCTTGGTTGCATTCTTAGGTCCCATGCAAGAAATGGGAATGAATGTCAAACACCAATGCACGGTTGTTTGCCAGCAAAACATTGAGATACTTTATTTTTAATTTCTAGTAAATCCAAAACTTGTTTGAAATTCATGAAACTGGGCATGCTATCATGGAATGGCACCCGAGTAATGACACCCAACAAAGGCATTTTGTAAAAATAGCTGCCACTTTAATATCTCAAATGTTTGTGTAATGCAAACCATGTGTGTTCTGTTAACCATTCACGTGACGCCACGTGTCTTGATTTTAATGGCTATAGGAGGTGCCATGCCGGTTGGCCACGACGACCACCTCCCGCCTTCGGGCCGCGGCGGCGGAGCGGGAGATGGCCCTAGATTTCAATGATGGTGTGGCGGCAATGGCGGCCGGCAACAGCTGCCGTTGGGCAGCGGCGGCGGAGCATGTGGTGGGTGTTCCGCACACACCCAACAGGGACACCATGCACACTACACTACACCGAGGACTACGCCGCCACCGCGGTGTAGCCTCCCAGCTAGAGTTATCCTCTAATGACGGCGGAGTGGCTCAGAGAGGACGACAGACCGGTGCCGTTGGCGATTGTGGGAGAAGCACACAAGAGAAGCTACAGGGAGGGAGGGGAAAATGCGACGCAGCACTCGCCGGCCATGAGGGTTTATATAGCAGGCCGGTAAGCATTGGGATTTTGGGGGATTTCACCGAGTTGGGTGGGAATCTTGCGCGGGAACCTGCAAGGTGGCGCGGGAACAGGCTCAGTGATGATTCATTGGCGCCACTGTTTGGCCCAAACAACGACCCCGAGCGTTGCGGAAGCTTGTGCTGTAAGCCGTCTGCGGCAGCGTGGTGACAAGACGTGCGAGTGGAGGACGAAAGGCCATGTACACATACGGTTAATAAAAAAATGTTTGCAATTAAATTACCTGCTATACCCCATCCTGGTTTATAAGTATGATTGAACTAATAAAATATGAATGCATGTCGCCGGAGATTATATAGTTGGATTCATATTTGAACATAGTTTCCAATTATATAATTTTTATAACATGCATTAATATTTTCTTGGTTAAATTTGAGGGCAAAGTATGGCATGGAATATAGAAGGGACTATAGACTAGATGGAGGTAGTAGAACACAACCGCTCTCTACGCAGCGACGCAACTCTCGGCCGGCTTGTAGGCGACCATTTCCTATGTGTTCAACTGCTCTATGCGTGTGGTTGCTTGCGGTTCAAGTGGCCACGGCGCGCTCTGCTCGCATCCCGCCACGCGCGCTCTACTCTCGCGTCCCTTCGGGTGCTCTACCCTCGTCCCTCCACGCGCGCTGCCAGTGTTTGGGGCAGACGCATGATCAGGCACGTTCATGTGCATGCGGTTGTGCCGGGCGCGATGCAACGAGAATGCACGCCGCCCGACTCACTTTTATTCCTGCTACCATCTACCTTCATCTCCCGTCTCACATGACACAATAAGCACATCCACGAGGACACATACAGAGAGGACATCCAATGGTTCCAATGGCGCTCCCCATGGCTCCAATGGCGCTCCCAGTGGCCGACGACGACAATGGCGGGCCGTTCACCACGCAACACGTCGTGGACACCCACGTGAGGGGGAAGGCTCTCTCGGTGGTGTACACGAACGATCCGGTCCTGGTGGAGAGATCCATCCAAACTATGGAGGAGTTCCTTGCCAAGGACAAGTACCAATTGGTCGGCTTCGACCTCGAGTACACCATGGGTCGTGCAGGGCACGATCAGAAGGTTGCCATCGCCCAGTTGTGCGTGCGACATGATGTCCTCGTCTACTACTATCACCTGGCCACAAGGCCTTGCGAGCGTTTCTCCAGGTTTATCAACAGCTCCGACTACACTTTCGCTACGGTGGACACCACCAACGATCTAAAAGCACTCAAAGTTTCGGGCTTGAAATGCCCGAATCTTGTCAACATCGAGCACCACTACAAGGTCTGGGGAGCGACAACAACAAAGTGTACTCCCTGGTTGAGCTCGCCTCGGCCATCATCGACCCCTACTACGCGAAGATGAAAGAAGAGAGCAAGAAGGACAAGAACGCTTGGTAGAGTGTTTGGCATGAGAGACTGGATGAAGAACACGTCAAGTACGCGGCCAAGGACGCGTACACAGGCTATGAGATGTACAGGCAGATCGTTGACATGAGGAACTGTCTTCTTCCTACCTCAGACGAGGGATCGAGCCACAGAGCTGTGGCGGGAGCGTCACAAGAAGTAGATGACTAGACGATTGTTTCTCCTACTTTAGAATGCATGCAATTGTTTATCAAGGTGTGTGCGAATGATCTATATAGTCACTAATGTAATTGGATGTTTATTTCAGTTATACACACACACATGTTATTCTTCTATAGACAAAGCAAATCACACGGCTTATTAGCAGCAATAGTCTGTGTTATTATTGGTCTTCGCACACATTTTTGATTACAGACCTGTTTGCCGTGTATCACACACATCTTGTTCAGTTGAACCGTTTCCATTGTGTTGCCTAATCACACATAGTTCATCCAAGTGAACCGTATGCTGTATACTGTACACACCTTCATCTGGCTGCCCATTTCTTTTGTTCCTCCTCTTTGCAAACGGTTTGCACATTTTTTACGATTCTTTTACACCATTGTTTGCGATTGTGGCATCACACACAGTTTGGTTGAAGGGTCTCTAATCGTAGTGTCGCTTTTGGACCATGCTGCAATAGTGTGGTCTCAACTTTCCCTGACGCTTCACCACAAAGATCCACCCAGAGGGCCATCGGGACAACTGTCCTTTTAGCCTCCAATCCTTGAATCACTCGTGGGTACTCTACGAGCATACCCGTATTTAGTCACCACATGTATCATATATAAAGTATATAAGACACCTCCCGAGTGATCACGGCCTGATAATATAGCATGGTAGACAAACAAGAATGTAGGGCCACTGATGATAAACTAGCATCCTATACTAAGCATTTAGGATTGCAGGTAAAGGTAACATCAGTAGTAGCAAAGATAGGCTATGCAGCAGAATAGGATTAACAAAAAGCAGTAACATGCTACACTACTCTAATGCAAGCAGTAGAGAGAAGGAATAGGAGATATCGGGTTGATCATGGGGGGGTGGGGGTTGCCTGGAAGCTCAGTCGAGAAGGAGGAGTCGTCAACATCGTAGTTGTATTGGGTAGCAACGGCGTCGGTCTCGGTGTCTAACGAGAGAAGAGGGGTAAGAAACAATAAATATAATGCAAACATATGCATGACGATGCATGACATGACAATGAGTGGTGGTAGGTGTGCCCTAACACGGCAGTAGGTGATACCGGCAAAGGAGGAAAACATCCGGGAAAGTATTCCTGGTGTTTCACATTTTCGAACAGACGGATCGGAGGGGAAGTTGCATGTTCGCTATGCTAGGGACGTGTGCAGGACGAACGATTAGCATATTCGGAATCGTCTCGTCGTTCTGCGCAACTTTCATGTATAAACTATTTTCATTCGAGTTACGAATTATTTCATATTAATTTCCAAAGTTTTAGACAATTCCCGGAGTTATTATTAATTCGAAAATTAACTAGCTAAATGCTATGGGTACACATTATTGTACCCAGCATAGTGTGCATGTGCAGTACATATGGGGCCAGAGGGCCCAGTTGACCCTGTCATCATTGACTGGTCCACTGATGAACAGTGCTAGTGGGGTCCATTTGTCATTTACCCAGGTATTAAATTTGTTCGATTTATTTTAATCTAACAATGGTTCCTACATTCCATAGCCTCTGATAGTTTTAACATTTTAAATTTAACCAGGGACCCCATCTGTCATTGGTACAAAACATTATTCCTAATGTAGTTTATTAACTAAACTAAATAGGGGTTGGGCTTAATCAACAGGCGGCTGGCCACTGGGTCAGTGGCCACGGCCAGCCACAAGCGCGAGTGTGCCTAGGCGCACAGCAGCATAGGAGGAGGCTCGATGGACGCAGCCGGCGAAGCGATCGAGAGCAAGCGGCCGCGGGCAGTGGTGGCGGGCCGGGGCGAGGCCGCTCACGAGACGGAGGCAATGCGCGGGTCAGGAGGTGAAGGAGCGGGGCGCCGACTGCGAGCGAGGCGGCGGTAGAAGAGGGCGAGGCCGACGACATCGTGCAGGGCGGCTCACCCGCATGGCCACGGGGCGGGCGCAGCAACAGTAGTGCACGGCGGAGCGGTTCAACGCGGGGACGGCTTGTGCAGTGCGTGCACGCTGGAGCCAGGAGGAGACAGTGACCGCGACGGGGACAGCGCGGGCACGTGGCCACACACTGGCGACGTGTGTGCTCGAGGAAAGCGGCTAGGGGGAGGAGCTTGCCCCTGATGCAGGGGTACGGGCGGCGAGGGTTGACGGAGTCCGTCGAGGGGGAGGTCGAGGACACAGTTCTATCGAATCGCGATGGCGAGGCAGTCCTGGGGCATTGGGGACGGTGGCACGATGGCGAGGTAGCCCTGGGCGACATGGCAAGGGCGAGGTGGCAGTCCGGTGAGGCGGCACCAGCACCGGCGAGGTGGTGGCAGGACGAGGCGGGGTGGCGAATGGGTAGTGGCTAGGTCATGGGGAGGCAGGGGGTTAAGCAATGGTTAGGTGGGCCGACCTGGTTGGATGACTAGATCGGCTGAGGCCCAGCGGGGGGGGGGGGGTCCTTTTGTTTTGTCTTTTTATAGTTTCTGTTTTCATTTTATTTTTAGTTCTATAAATTACAAGAGCTGCACCTAAACTAGTAACACCAAACATTCCACTGCCACGATAATTTTTGGTAGTTAACTAAATAGTTTACAACAATTTTAATTATTAAAGGGGCATTTAAATAATTGTTTTAGCTATTGTTTATTTAATTTGGAGCATTTAGTTACTTTATAAAAGTGTGGTTTATCTACCAATATTACCTATGCATTATCTGCCACCTCTAGAACATTTTAGTTTTGAAGTTTGAAACTTTTGTTGTTTGCCTTTATTTTAGATTTGAATTTGAATCAGTTTCGAACCATCGCGAGATTAACAACAGTAATCGTGGTGACGTAGCATCATTAGCAGGGAATTACTGTAGCTTAATTATCATGGTGTCACAATTCTCCTCCATTACAAGAAATCTTGTCCCGAGATTTAAGAGGTGGGGTCAGGGGGAAAGATTTGGTTACGAAATTCTATCGAGTCTTCTCGATCTTGGTTGCTCTTCTCGAAGAGTTCGGTCCATTGCGTTGATGTCTTCCTTTCTCTGCTTTAGTGGACCGTGAAGAAGTTGTCATTCTTCCTTCAGGAACTCCATCGTACTTACGAAAGAATAAAGGTTTGGTATTCTAGGAAAACGGACCTCTGCAAGGTTGACTATCTGGTCGGTAACATCAGGAAAGGTGGCGGAAAGTAACTCTCAAATTGTAACTTAAGAAAATATTGAGAGCAAAGTAAGAAGGTACCATGATAAGTGTGAAAGGTGACCAGAGCAAAGAGAATAAGTATTGCTTTTGATACCAAAGTAGATTACTAGGAAGATGACCCATGAATTACATACGAAATCAAGTGTGAGGAATAACTTTGGCAACATGGGTGTACAAGAAAGTCAGGTTTCCATCTTGTGGAACTGAGGGTTATGGGCCCACCATGTGGGTTAAGAGTAGAAAGGGCGCGGACATCTCGTACGGTCACGATAGCAAGGCATGTCAGAGGAAAGTTTGTCAGCTATGTTGGCAAAAATGTCGGTACCAAGGGTGAGGGACGAAGAGAACCATTTTCCTACTCGTTGAAATGAGGCGGGCCAATAGGCAAAGTTCTCATCCATCGATGGTTACCAAAATGTCATCAACAATAGTAATAGGGGCTTACTGACAGAGTGGTACAACGAGGTTCTTACCTAAGATGGGAATTATCACTGCTCAGTTAAGTCAGAGTACAAGAAAGGTTAAACAAAACAATGGAAAGGAAATACAATTATCAGATTAAATAGAACAATGGAAAGGAAAATCTGTTTAAACACATATTTCAAGAGTGTATCCTTCCCAAGGACAGACAGAGCATGATATCCATGGCGAGATATAAATAGAAAACCCTTTAGATAAGGGGTGAGAAATTTCTGACGTTACCCATACAATGGTGTTTGGATAATTGATAAGGAAAATTTAGCATTGTGCTTCAAATGTTTTTATTGAAAATTGGAGTACCACAGACATGCTTCAAGAATAGCATTAACATGGTCTTCAAGCAAAGGTCAGACTTTGGATACTCAAAGGATTCATCGGGAACAACTTATTGAATAAGTCTTATGATTTCCTCATGGAAGAATGGTTAACCTTGCTAAAAAATGGAAGAACTATGACAATGGGTCCTCCGGCCAAGTGTGCTAGGCATGATATCACCTTACTGGGTTATATAAAGACCAATGCTATGACTTTTGGAAAATGTTCCAACCATCATATCTGACCGAGTTTTAGATCTGATTGGTGTTGGGATACCTCATACTCGGGATGCCTGAGAAAAAAAAATGGTGCAACATAAATTGACTAGATGAGATTGTAAGATCCTCAGGAAATGAACTATGGAAGCGAGTTCTGAAACAAGAGTTCATCATTAAACCAAGGAGAGGATGAGGAGGGAGCTGATGAATTCAATGACACTTCATTGAGATTTCCAAAGTATGGATTTCCACAATTATATGAGTAAGGTGATAACATTTGTCAGATCAAATGATATAATGATGTATGCTCGAGGGAAACATACACTATTAAACATTGGTTGAAAGGTGCACTCAAAATATGGGCTTAGGTAGAAAGATCAATGTTAGAATTGTGATTCCATAACCAAAAGAATTAGAATGAAGCTATCAACCATTCACTTCAAAGCAATAGCGTTGCTAGAACTTTTGAATTCACACATCATAGTTCAATTGTCAGTATTCCGGTTAGCAACAACACGGGGACCAAGAAATGAACGGAGATGGCGAGAAGTATCACTTGTATCAAGAATTCTTATTAGGTGATGAAATTCTCATGGCATTATTGACATAAAAGATGGTAATACTCCAAGGTAGAACATAACATAAGTTGGATAGCAAGGAACTCAAGGTACAACACAAACCATGAACCAGTTTTGTGTTGCGGAAATGCAAGAATGTTGTTGATGTTAACACAATCATCGAGGGGGCGAGGATGATATCTCTCATCATGAATTCGATTGATATCCTGGAAACGCTCTGAATGTTGATGATGATCATGACACATTTGTCGAGAGGTTTCATGAAGATGTAATCGGTCGACGATGACTTCAAGTCAAAGGAATGATGAAGCAGAAGGTTATTGGAACCAAGGGTACGCCACAAACATGAAAACAAGCTTGCTGTTCGAGGTGAAACAATAAGACGAGGAATATTGATGTAGGCTTAGCTCAGCGTCGAAAGTTGTGCTATGGGAATAAGGACTAGGTAGCACAATTACAATCAGTACGATAATGATATAGCCAACCAGGCTAGGAATGATGTGATCGAGTATTAAATTTGTAAGCAATGAAGAGTTCTAATACTTGTTGAATCGCAATGCGAACTCGGTTCAATTATCAGTCTCTTTGAGTGTTTAATAAGTCAGAGCCCGTGAAAAAATTGAATTAGTGAGAATGTAGTACTTGATGAAGAACTCATAAGAAGTTATGCAGTTCGTGATAATCTCGAGATACGAGGGGGTAATACTCGACGACAGATCAAAGTAGAGGTTGGACTGGGGTATTGATCTGCAGAAGGCAAGTATTTTAACTTGTCTGAGCAAAGGGGTCAAAGAACATCAATATGGCCGGAACCATGGTTGCAAGGGACCAAACATAGATATAAGATGAACTTATAACAAGGGGATCATTATCATTACAAGAAGCTTCCATGATAAGTTCCACATCAGATCCATGGGCATGAACACAAAGTTGAAGGTCGACTCGCACATCTTCGATGTCTAACCTTTCATTCACTCCTCATCTTCAAAGAAGTTGTATGGTAGAAAATTATCTGATAAAACACCAGAAGGGCATGACTTGTGAAAACTTTCGGGTTCATATAGTTTTGAGGAAGGTATAGGTTCAACCCATCGGGGGATCTTAGAAACATATACCTCAAGCTTCAAGAGTAAATATCACTAGCTCGAAAGCAGAGCATGGTTGGCCAATCAGAGAATAAGATTTACCGGTGGCATGTATTAGGGAAAGAACTTCCAAAGTGATTGAATACGGAGGACGCTGTTGGATAAAATCAAACAAAGGATCTGACGGTCCATAACAGAGCTGATGTGAGCATCGGCACACAATCATAGGAAGAAAACAATGCAAATACATTGGATTATAGTAACAACTGAGTAATTCAAAGCTCAATTGCAAAGGAATTATGATTTCCAAATCAAGGGATCAGAAGCAAACGCTCTAATTAAGGATGGATAAGTTGATGTAGGGTGGGAACCCTATAGGCCGATCTTTCACGAAAGGAGTGGATCCCACGATGAACACAAAGAACATGAGGAGGGAAACGAGGGGAAAAACACAAGGGGAACACACGAGAACACTCAAACCAACAAGTATGATCACACATGCGCTAGATCCATGAACACAAAGGAAGATACAAGATCCAAAGTCAACAACGGACGATACAAGAGGTAACCGGTCTTCTCCGTGAGGTGGTCTTGATATTCTTCTCCGTGAGGAGATCTTGAATCCAACATGTATCTTCTCCGTAGAGGGGCCGCAGTCTCTCTCGTGGAGTAGATCCGATGTGGATGAGTAATGCTCTATCTCTAATATGAGCTAAACCAATGCTAACCCTAGAAAGGATGAGGGGAAGGTCTATTTATAGTCTAAGCCATGAAGGGGTAAGTGGGAGAGATATACAAGGCCAAAGGCCAAGCTGCGCACAGGCAGGGTCGGACATCCGGTCGCTCGCGGGGTCCGGACGTTCGTAGTTTTGCTTCGGGATGGGTGGCACCGGATTACCGGTGAGCGTCGGATGTTCGGTGCCTGGGACTTGTCGGACGTCCGGTCTTGGTCGGTCGTCCGACGGCTATAGAGGGTCGGACGTCCGGCGGCTTCCGGTCGTCTGGTCGCTGTAGACTTTGCAGCTCCTTCTTCCGTCTTCTCTTCCATGCTTCCCTCGCGGATGGTGTAGGTGTTCCTTGCTGCTTGCACTCCTCCTCGTCATCCATGAAGTTCCGACAATACCTATGCATGCACACGAGAGGGGTGTCAAGTAGCTCGTATGCCATCCTCGAAGGGGTCAAGTGAACCCGTGTAAAGGGGAAGATTCACCTTGAGGTATGAGAAGTAGATGTCACACGTGTCACTTGCCAAATGGACTCTTGACAAGGTGATGCACGTAGTATGCTCCGCATCATCTCCCCTCCCTTGGGAAAGATCCGACCTCGGATCGAAAACCAAATCACCATGCGAAAGAGATGGCTTCGCCGTGTAGAAGCGCACGTTCACCATGTAGTCATCATCTTCAAGCTTGAAGTGGGCACTCTCTAATGTCGCACCGTCTAGTGATTCCTTCAAAATGAGCAAGGACAACAAAGACTTGGAAAAATAAATGTGTTTAGCGTTAGTGCAAAACCAAGCACTCAAGAGGTGATTCACCAAACAAGTGTCGTCATCATGCAAAGCATATGGTGTGACAAAGAATTGTGACATGGCATGTTAGCATATCAATCTAACACAAGCAAAGAAATCATGGGGACAAGCATGTGAATGTGAGGTAGTGATGCAAATATATGTGACATGAGAAGAAGCATCAACCTCAAGGTCATAGCAATCATGCATAAAATGCTTGACAAATGGTTGATGGTAGGCATTGTAATCATTCACAACACCGAGTAAAATAAAGTGTCTAAACACATGGGACAAGTGCAAGACAATCCAAGAATAATGTGCATAGGATGTAGTGAAGATAGTATGGCACTCAACACAATAGAAAGAGCAAGTATTCATCATGTGTGAGGCAATCAAGGCAAGCATGTAGAAATCATTGGGACATGGCATATGTGAAGAAATGACATTGTTGCAACCAAACATGTGATAGGAGCAAGTAATACAAGAGTTGGATGCAACACACAAGGCATATATATCATGATGCATGGAACGGTGAAAATGACAAGTTGAAGCAAGATCTCTAACATGTGTGTAATCAAGTGGTCCGAGACAAACAATAAGTCTCATGGTGCAAGCAACACAAGTAGTATGATCCGCAATATCCATGCTCAAGAAAGATGTCACCTTGAAGGCGTGTCCTTGTGCATTCTTCACAATGCCGAAGTGGTAGGAAAGGTGTTGGAGAAGCGAGTCGTGGTCGAATGTATGAGGCTCACTCTCAAGAGCTCGAATGGTCAACTCATGTGAAGCTGAAGTCGACACAAGGTCCAAGTATCCTACACATGCACAAAAGAAAGCAAAGAATGCATGCACATGGTAGATAAACACATCATCCATCATGATGGTTCTCTTCTCTTGCACATAACTATTAGAAGCACAAGTGCATGAATAATATGTTGCAATAATGGTTATATTCATGGCACTAGGTATATGGTGCAAAGAGGTAAGACAGGCATGCTTCACAAGAAATATGTCAAAATCTCCAAATATATGTGAGAATGCTATGAGGGCAAACTCATTATCAAGATTAGGGGCATTGTTGCACTCAATACATGTCAAATCATCTAGCATGAGAGAGGCAACATATGGAGAGATATGACAAGAAGCAATAATAGTCATGTGCAAATCATGTAGATGGTTGTCATCAACCGCATGAAGCGAGCAAGTTTGAGTCATCGGTGATGCAACTTAAGCAAGCATAGAGATCAAGTCGTGCAAACTAGTAGTGCAAAGATGCAACATACTAGAGGAAATCATGGCAATCATGTCATGTGAGCAAATAGTAAGCATAGACAATGCACGTGAGATATCACAAGCACGAGCACAAAGCAAGATCATAGTGTCATCATAGGCATGGGGCACAAAGAAAGCATGGCAATAACAAGCAATATCTCCACCAAGCATGAAAATACACATACAAGTATGAGAATCAATCATCATGTGTAATGCAAAGCATGGGTCACAAATGCATGGCAAAAGCATAGGAATGAGCATATCATGCAAAGTGAACATGGCAAGATGGGCAAAGGATATATAATGAACAACAACCCATAGCCAAGTGAGGGCCATGTAGAAGAAATGTGCGAAGTCTTTGCGCGAAGAGAGCGGTGGGAAAGACACTCCATGGCATCCCAAGTCATCATTGCTCTCTAGAGCTCATTTTGTCAACTCGTGGGATTGCGAGGTTGACAAGTATTCATGGGTACCTACACAAAAGAGACACAAACCAAAGAAATTGTGCGCGTGGTAAATGTACACATCATCCATCATGCTGTGTATTTTGCATGTGGAAGTTAGCACAAGATAAGCATTGCTCAAAGAAATTTGATGCATGGTATAAGAACATGTCATCCATCATGAAAGAATAGTTATTGTGTATAACATGATGGGGATGCAAATTGAGCATACAAGTATAAGGATCATGCAATGGATGGGAGTGATCACAATCTCCTAAAATGTATGAGGAAACTATGGGGGTCTCCTCATGTGCAATATTTGAAACATCATACAGAGAAAATGGAAAACATCCAAAACAATGCATATCTGAAGCTAGGTGGTTATGGTATGGCATATGAGATAAATGATGCAAGGGTAGCATGTCAATATCATCACAAGAGAAACAAATGCCAATAACCATATGCTTGTCATCTATGCCATATGTGCAAATTGGGTTTATTTTAATAGCATATGCATAGTCACTATAAAGAGATTGCGAATATGACATATGATTGATCTCATGCATAGCATATGACAAGTCGAGCAGATTGGCAAACATGATGTGACTAAGAGAATTATCACAAGAAATCCTATTGAACATGGCATCACAACTAATAGACTCCACATGGCAATCATCATACTCATCATAAATGGGTAAATCATCGCATGGGGAAGTCACACTAGCATGAAGCATGGAAATAGGTTGATCAACATCATGCAAGCAATCAATGTCAAGAATGTCCACTAGTGGGACTAGAGCATCACCTTCACCTATGTTACCTTTGTCATTCCACTCATGTGGTGTAGGTGAGGTGGGAAAGACCAAATGGTGGTCATCTTCATCTTGATGGAACCATGTGGGGGGTGCATCATATTCCACCATGGCCATCATCTTGTCCAAAGGGAGGACGTAGTTGTCGCGAATCGGCGCTTCATCATATATGGGACCTAGCACCAAATGAGAAGACACAATAGAGCTAGAGATCAAGTTGTTAGAAATGCAAATGGCCTCACATGCCCTATCAACCATCACACTCTCTCTATGTGGTGGTTCACTCACTCCCTCAAGGTAGGTGCACTCAATCTCATGTATGGTGGAGTCACTCATCTCACTCAAGTGGTGGGGGTTGTGGCTCTCCTTACATGGGAATTGGGGTAACACATCATATATGGGGCTAGTGGTGAAGTCTCTCTCACTCTCAATATGGTGGCAAAAGTCACTCAAGTCATTATACGTCATTGTGGTCGAAGGGAAAATCCCATGCTCAACCATCTCATCGCCGTCGTCATGGATGAAAGCCGAAGATGTCACATCATCACTCTCGCCTCCTAAGATGGAAGCATCATACTTTCTCGCCACCTTGTCGCTCGCCTCCAAAGCTTGGCCCTTAAGGGTCTCCGAAGTCGTATTCGTCGCCGCACCGTCTTGAAAAAGAGTCATGGAGGACTCGACATCATCAATGCCACAAAGAGGGATGGTGGTGAAGTCGAACTTGGGATCATCGTCTTGGAGCTCGTCGGGCTTGGACATCATGGTGGTACTAGCCTCATGCTCGTTCTCATGGATCTTGGTCGTTGCGAAGTGAGCTTGGGGTGGAGAAGCTTTGGCCTTCATGAGTTCTTGTGCTGCCTTGACAGCACCAATGTAGTTGTCGTCGAGGGACTTGTAGTTCTCGAGGAAGATCGTCTTGGAGATGTCGTTGTGCAATCCCATCATGAAGTGGAACTTCATCGAAATGGGGTCGTCCACGCCAGCTCATCGCAAGGCAATCTTCATCTCCTTGAAGTACTTGTCGATGGAGTTGGATCCTTGGATGGTGTTCTCCAATTGGCGTTGAAGTTGTTCTGTGTAGGTTGGAGGAACGAACTCTCGCCGCAAAGCTCTCTTCGTCTTGCGCCAACTCATGTTGTAGGTCTCCGAAGGTGCGTGAAGCCACCATGTGGACGTGTAGTCGTGGAAGTTCCTTGTGGCACACTTCACTTGACCTTCGGGAGGAACTTGATGTAGCTTGAGGTAGTCGTCCATCAAATGCTCCCACTCGATATACTCCTTGGGTTCTTGAGTCCCATAGAAAGGAATCATGTGGTAGATGTCGAAGTTGTAGTAGCTCGTGGAAGTCGCGGACTTGAGCTTGGGGAGCTTCTCTTGATGTTCTTGTGGGCAAAGATGCTGTATATCCGAAGGTGAAGATGCCTTGAAGTTGCTTGGCGAAGATGCCAAGGGAGATGGTGAATTCATTGAGCGGTTGTTGGTGTTGAGCTCTTGACCATCACGTTCGTGGTGGTGATGGTGTCGATGCCGATGTGACCTTGTCGGAGATGGTAGCTCGGAGGCATGTGCTCTTGAGCGTCTTCGCAAAGATGAGGAAGACCGCTTGTAGGACTTGACGAGGGCTTTGATCTCCTCCATTTGTGCTTACATCTTGGCGTCGTTGGAGTTGTTCGTGGCATCGAACTTGTCATTGTTATTGTAGACCGAAGATGAAATGCCGTGCCTATCCATCACTCCAAGAGAAAAATGTGAGTGGTAGAAAGAGAAGAACGAATACCAAATGTAGCTTGACTGAAGTTGAAAGTGGATCAATGATCACTCCAATGTGGACAAGGAAATATCACAATTGGTACCAATTCTTTTCAGTTTCTCACACCTACACAAGTAAGACTTATGGTGGATCTCGGTGAGGATAGTGGCACAAAAATTTAATGCAAAATGTTAGCAAGAGTCAATAATGTTGAAAGAGATTCACAAATTCACAAGTGTAGCAAATAGACCAATAGCAATATGGGTGGCACACGAAAACACACAAACAAATAGATAAATGGGGTCGTGCAACTAAGGAATGAGCACAAAATGTGGAATCCACGGAAAACGCTCGTGTTGCACAACTCAAGAGAGACGCTAGCACGATTGCTCTATAGGCGGATACGACACTTGTGCACAACCTATAAGATGCAAAATGGATAAACTTTCTATCCCAAGTATGCTATATGTGTATGGTTCCCGATGTAATGATCCAAGATGATCGGATATGACAATCTTATATGCATGTGGTATGATGCTATGGCTATTGCTTACAAGCTTCTTTACTCTTTCTCTTTTGCTTAAAAGCTTTTTTGTATGGCCACTTTTGCACAATGCACAAACCAAGATAGCAATTGTATATATGCGGGAACAAACTTGTGGCACAAAGGATGATATGATACCAAGATGATACCGATATGGTATGGTATGTATGCAATGTATGGTGTAGATCACTAATGCGCACAAGTAACGTTGCCCGCAATACTCAAATGGCTAGTCTCGATAGGCAAGTGACGCAAAATGGGCTAGGGGTTATCAATGCAATGGCAAGGGAATATACAATGGAGGGATACCACGATACTGGGATGATATGGAGGTTACTGTCCGTGGCGATGATGAGTGGCGGTGATCTAGATGGAGATACCAAGATGATGGAGACTCGTCCCTAAGTAGCCGAAACACCTTAGGGAACAGAAAAACCACGAACTCAAAATCTCAAATGTCAAATGTCAAAATGGTGATAGCGGGAATGCGGTGGTGGTTTTGTGGGAGCTCAATGGAATTGTGAAATGGCAATGATGGGTTGCGGAGTCTGTAATGAGGAAATGGAGGGTAAGGTGGTGGACTATACACGCTGTCGGAGTTGGAAGCTAGGGCCGTAAGTAACTGAAACACCTTAGGAGACACAACTCACAACTCAAACAAAATTGGGTTAAGTTGGGGTGGCGGGAGTGTATAGTGGTCAAGCCTATGCGGAAGTTATGGTGGTGGTGGTTAATGAATAAGCAACAATCCCTAAGTATCCTAGACACCTTAGGAGACTCAAATCACTCCTCAAGCAACCACTAATGCGATGGTGATCAATATTGGTTAGGTTGCGGAAGTCGGTGGTGGTGTAGCGGATGATGTGGTGGAAACCCTAGGCAAAGATGCCAAAGTTTCAAAATTTTGATGCTGTCAAAAGATTTTGGTGGTATTTTTGTGGGAAGGGGGATGTCAAGAGCTTCAAAATGAGCTAAAGAACGCGAAAATTGGAGTTCGAATGAATTAGTTATGGCCGAAACAAGGTCAGATGTCCGGGGGCCGGACCTCCGGGAGGGCTCGGAAGTCCGTAAATTTGGCTCGGGTTAGGGGTTCTGGTCGTCCGGAAAAGGTTGGACGTCCAGTCGTTCCAGGGGCTCTGGACATCGGGAAAGGCCGGTCATCCGGTGGGTCGGGGTCAACGCGAGATGCGAGTTTCAGGACGCGAGGGAAAATGGGGATTTTGGGGTCAAGAATGATGAGATTTCGTGGATGGAAAGTGGGGAAAATTGGGGAGATGCTAGATCCAGTTGAAACCGAGCAAATCCATGGATCAAATCCAACAAAACTTCGTCAATCCAACAAACCACAAAAAAATTGGGGCTATTTTTGGTGGGGATTTTTGAAATTGGGGAGGAACACAACAAAATTAGGCTAGAAAACAAGGGGGAGGCTCCGAAATCATGATCAACGTGGCTCTAGATACCAAGATGATGTAGGGTGGGAACCATATAGGCCTATCTTTCACGAAAGGAGCGGATCCCATGATGAACACGAAGAACGCGAGGAGGGAAACGAGGGAAAAACACAAGGGGAACACAAGAGAACACTCAAACGAACAAGTATGATCACACATGCACTAGATCCATGAACACAAAGGAAGATACAAGATCCAAAGTTAACAACGGACGATACAAGAGGTAACCAGTGTTCTCCATGAGGAGGTCTTGATGTTCTTCTCCGTGAGGAGGTCTTGAGTCCAATGTGGATGTTCTCCGTAGAGGGGCCACGATCTCTCTCGTGGAGTATATCCGATGTGGATGAGCAATGCTCTATCTCTAATATGAGCTAAACGAATGATAACCCTAGAAAGGATGAGGGGAAGGTCTATTTATACTCTAAGCCACGAAGGGGTAAGTTGGAGAGAGATACAAGGCCAAAGGCCCGGCTGCGCACAGGCAGGGTCGGACGTCCGGTCGGTGTCGGACGTCCGGTCACTCGCGGGGCTCCGGTCGTCCAAAGTGCGTTGAACGTCTGTCGTTTTGCTTCGGGATGGGTGGCACCGGATTTCAGGTGAGCGTCAAACGTCCGGTGCTTGGGACTTGTAGGATGTCCGGTCTTCGTCAGTCGTCCAGCGGCTGTAGAGGGTGGGACGTCCGGCGGCTTCCGGTCGTCCGGTCGATGTAGACTTTGCAGCTCCTTCTTCCGTCTTCTCTTCCATGCTTCCCTGGCGGATGGTGTCGGTGTTCCTTGGCGCTTTCACTCCTCCTCGTCATCCATGAAGTTCCGACAATACCTATGCATGCACATGAGAGGGGTGTCAAGTAGTATACCATCCTCGAAGGGGTCAAGTGAACACGTGTAAAGGGGAAGATTCACCTTTGGGTATGAGAAGTAGATGTCGCACGTGTCACTTGCCAAATGGACTCTTGACATGGTGATGCCCGTAGGATGCTCCGCATCATAAGTTGAGTAAGCTTAGGGGTACAACCAATGGAAATTTGATTGGTCGAGATCTAGCTCATGTTTGAAATGACGTCTAACTCGGAAGGATGAATTGTAGGGTATGATTGAGGATTGCGCGCATTCGCAACATATTGAACCAAAGGACTCAAAATGATAATGACAAAGGATGACAATAAGATAACCATACTTATAGGATTAATCATAATGCAAGCAAGAAAGCAAGGATTTTTGGAGGATCGAATGCTATTTAGAAGACTTTTGTGAAATACATGAATCAACCGGGGATGAGCGGATACTCGATAAGTACAAGAAATTATCCGTAGGGGTATTCAGGTGGCAAAGAACTGCAAGGCAGTAGGCACAAGTATTCTCGGAACAATAGAGAGAATTTCGGGGTATCTTGTAATAACAAGATCAACTCGGAATGAAAGTAAGAACGACAAGTGTATCTATTTATCCATAGGGATATATCGGTGGTAGGGAATTGTAAAAGAGACGGGCACAAAGTCTCGAGAAAACATGGGAGAGTATCTTCGAAAACTTGTGGCGTACCAAGAAATTATCTGGAGTGAGGGGCTCTCCAGAAGGAAGTAGTTACGAGAACCTAGAGTTAGAGTCAACAAAAATAATTTAACCCGAATAGAAGAGAGATCAGAGACCTAGAGTATAGATGAGGAATAAAAGATCCTAATACCACCCAATGGCGACATGGGCCCGTAAGCCACACAACCATTGTCGGTGTCAAAACCGGCGGATCTCGAGTAGGGGGTCCCGAACTGTGCGTCTAATGCGGATGGTAACAGGATGCAGGGGACACGATGTTTTACCCAGGTTCGGGCCCTCTTGAGGGAGGCAAAACCCTACGTCCTGCTTGATTATTCTTGATAATATGAGTAGTACAAGAGTTGATCTACCACGAGATCGGAGAGGCTAAACCCTAGAAGCTAGCCTATGGGTATGATTGTAATGTTGTCCTACGGACTAAAATCCTCCTGTTTATATAGACACCGGAGGGGGCTACGGTTACACAAGGTCGGTTACAAAGGAGGAGATATACATATCCGTATTGCCTAGCTTGCCTTCCATGCCAAGTAGAGTCCCATCCGGACACGGGACGAAGTCTTCAATCTCGTATCTTCATAGTTCAACAGTCCGGCCAAAGGATATAGTCCGGCTGTCCGGAGACCCCCTAATCCAGGACTCCCTCAGTAGCCCCTGAACCAGGCTTCAATGATGATGAGTCCGGCGCGCAGTGTTGTCTTTGGCATTGCAAGGCGGGTTCCTCCTCCTAATACACCACAGAAGAGTTTGAATGCAAGGATAGTGTCCAACCCTGCAAAATAAGTTCCACATACCACCGTAGAGAGAATAATATTTCCACAAATCCAATCAGCTGACACGTTTTGGCAGCATGACATCATGTCATGGCCTGGTAATTATTCGAACCATTTTTCTTTAACCAGCCCCGCACATAACGCAAGGTGGTTTCTTGACACGTCTTGTCAAAGCAGAGATCGTGTTCCCTTGATTACGGGATTCTCATTAATACGGACGTGGGTAACCCAACCTTGCCTAGGACTCCTAGATCTTAGGCAAGTCCCAAACCGCCACGAGGAGGACCATTGATATTCACCCTCTTTATAAAGGGAGAAGGTTTTTTACCTTTTTCCCTCCCATGCTCAATCGAATCCTTCCCCCGCCTCGAGTTCTAACACCCAAAGCCCAGGTCAAGTGCTTCAGACCTTCAATCATGTCCGGATCCAGCCTCCAAGGCCAGTGGATGCCTTCCTCCGTCATGGAGGAGGACATCAAGAAGTTGAGGGAAGCCAGATACCTGACCGCTGAAATTTCGCATAGGCTGCCCGCCCGAGGGCAGGTCGTCCCTACTCCCGAACCCAACGAGAGTGTTGTGTTCGTCTCCCACTTCCTTTGAGGACTAGGCCTCACTTTGGATCCCTTCGTTAGGGGTCTTACGTTCTATTACGGGCTGGATTTTCATGATCTGGCCCCGGACTCCCATCTTCACATCTCGTTATTTATTGTCGTGTGTGAGGCCTTCCTCCGCATTACCCCTCACTTCGGCCTGTGGCTCAAGACCTTCGATGTGAAGCCAAAGATGGTTGAGGGGCAGTACGCAGCGTGCGGAGGTGCTCTAATAGGCAAAATTGCTGACGGTCCATGGCCAAAGGGTTCCTTTCCAGAGGTATCCGGATTGTGGCAACGGGAGTGGTTTTATGTCACAGCTCCCCGAAGTGCCAAGTGGGTAGCTGCCCCCACCTTTCGCTCGGGCCCTCCACCACAACTGATGTCATGGATCAACAGGGGGCTGAGCTGGGGTCCAGCCAAGGACGTGCCAATACTACAGAGCCGTATCCGAGATCTCTTCAAGGGAGATTTCAGTCTGGTTATGGTAATGCAAGTTATGCTGGTCCGTTGAGTCCAGCCTTGCAAACGCCGGCCCCTCCGCATGTGGGTATTCAACCCGGAAGGACTGCGCACTATTCAGAATTTGCTCAGCATGACGGACAAGGACATGTACAAATCGTTCTTCTGACCCCAAATAGAGTGTCCGGACACTATCAAGGACGTGGGCCTGAGCAGCAACCACAGCGCTACCCAAGTAAGTAATCCCATGGCCGAACCACTGTCCTTTTATTTATCATGACATCATTCTGAAGAATCGCTCTTTGACCAGCACTGGATAACAAAGGCGAAGATGATCCGGTGTTCGGCACCCCTTCCTAAAGGCTTGGACAATCCGGTGCTAGAAAAGATGCTCGAGCCAACACCTTGCCTGGTGCCCTCAAAGGAAGATGAAGGGGGCAATAAAGAGGGCGAAAGCGGGCCTCCATCGCTATCTATTCCAACCGAGGGAATGAGTGCCTTCGCGAGGGAGGATAACCAAGGAGATGAATCTGACATTATCTCCCCCCGGGGAAGGAAGAGGTCTACCTCTGAAGATCCAGAAACTAAGGTTTCCAAACGGGAGAAGAAATCTCCCCCAGAGGGACCTACCTCGGAGGGTACTCTTGCCGCACAATGTCCGCGCGGGGTTCAGCCCTCTACCGAGCTGTAAGTAAAAGGGTATTCAATAACGAAAATATCTTCCTCTATTTCTGATGAAAATAATCAAATCATTTATCTTGCAGTTCGGATCTTAGCCCTTCTCAGCTGAGCTCGTCTTCGGGGGATCTTCTTTCGGAGATGATGGAGAGCGAAACGCCTCCCCCTGCCACATGGCCTTACGAAGCGGGCGACCCTGAGGTGTCGTCGTGGAGGGCTTCTCCTGATCCGGCAAAGGCCAGAAGGTAATCCTATGGCCACTCGAAGTCCTCAGTATCCGGCTCTCGAAGAGAGCAATCAAAAGAGTCCGGCACCGTCTGGTGTGCGGTCGGATGTACGGAGGGATCTGCTGGAGAAAGCGGCTATCTTAGAAGAGCACCGCACATTGATGGGTACGGTGATTGAAAGGATTTCGTCCGGGGAAAGCGGGCTGCATGAAGCCTTTATGAGTCTACTGACGGGTTTTGAGGTACGTGAAATGATGTACATTTTTGAAAGTACCGCAAATTTTTAGATGTGCCCTGTGTAGATAGTAGCCCTTGAGACTCTGGTTGTCATTGAAAACGGCGGCAAACAGAGGATCATAGTCCCTGGTAATAACTAGACTACCTTTATGTGCAGGTGGTGGAGGCTCCGGTGGCTAGCCGGACTGATGGGTATGCCGAACTAAAGTGGTAGCTGGATGCGGCAGATGCCGACATCGTGCTTGTCAACAAGCGGCTTGACGAGGCGCAGGGTTAGTGATTTTTCTGGCGATTGTCACATAATAAGAGTGGCCTGATGCCCGTATCTTTAATGTGTTTGTGACTGGAGATGGGGCGGCCACCGTGGAGACCCTTCGGGCGGAGCTTGCCCGAGCCAAGGAGCAAGCCAGGAGTAGCAATGCGGCCGCTTTAAAAGCGGCCGAAGAGTTAAGGGCCAAACAGGACCCACATTCCGAGAGCAAAGAAAAAATTGCCAAGATGACCGTGGAGTTAAAAGATGCTGCTGATAGTTACCGGCTTCTTGAAGAGGAAAAACGGGCGAAAGCGACGGACCTGGAGAAGGCCCGGGTGGCTGCCAAGGAAGCACGCTCCAAAATTAGAGCGACGAAGGAGGAGCTGAATCAGGCTGCAGATATCGTGTCTGGGAAGCCTTTCTTGTTGCGGACTAAGTTCGGAGATCCGAAGTATGCTCCTCTGGACTGACTATGGAGTTCTGCGGACGCGTACATGGATTTGGCTGCCAGCGTTGCTGATGCCGCCGAGTACTTCAAGGATCAGAAAGGTCCCGAAGTGGAGAAGCTGTTCTTGTCACAGTTTCACACTCCAGTCCGTCCGCTGCTGCTGAATGAGCGATTGACCGGTTGGGCCTAGCTCCATCGATTATCCGGACTGTCCATGAGGTCTGTTGTGGATTATTTGTGGCTAGGAGGGCCAAGGCCGAATAGCTATTTTAGCTTAGTGCAACAATTCCTTGGCGCTGTGCCACGCATCGATGCTGTGAAGAGGTCGGCATGCATAGAAGGCTCGCAGATGGCCCTTGCCCGTGTCAAAACATACTGGGCGGAGATGGATGCCACCACTGTTGCGGCACAGGGTTCGGCCATAGGCCGAGTGGCTGCCGAGCACTACTTTGAAGAAGTTCTTGAAGGCGCTCGTTCAATAGAGGCTCAGTGCTCGAAGAATATTATATTTGAGTGACATGTATTCTGATTGTAAAAACAATGTTTTATTGAACTTATCAAGGCTGTGTTTATATGTTTGCCCAAAAGTGCTATGATGCCTCCTGTGTGGCCGTTTATGTATGTATGTATATAACCTGAAAGATTGCAGTCGTCGGCTTCAGCCCCCACGCATATAATGCGGGGGTGTTCGCAGAAGACGCATGTTCACACTTGATCCAACGTCTTGGTCCATTAAGGAGGTGATAGCGCAGCGAACTAGGCAACCGGACTATAATGCTTTAACACTTTCACTTAGCCAGAGGAGTTTGACAGTGGGGCTACTATATAGCCCCTGGTGGCTCCGCACTCATCCGAATTCGGGGTGCGTACATGCCTGGCCAGGAAACGGCCCTTCGTTAAAGCGGAGGAATCCCGAAGATTCCGCTAGGTCATCGAGTGGTTGACCAGTCTCACCCTATATCATGACAGTCAGTTTTCGGCTTTCTCTACTGAGGTGCTCGTCCGGATGAACCAGGGCACAATCGCAGTAGTTCTCCTGGTGCCGCCTTAGCAGATAGAGCGGAACGTAAGGCAGCAAAACACAGGAGTCGGGCAAACCCAACATTTGACCAAAGACATGATTCAGAGCTGATTCATATAAGGCCAAACTCGCGATGCCGAACACTCCCTAAGGTATTCGGTCTTTATGATGTAAACCGGGCCTAAACAGTGCCCTTTGTAATAAGCCCCTGGTGTCCAGGTACATGCAATATTCTGACGTGGCCACATGCCAATACTGTTGGGAAACGTAGGAGAATTTTAAAATTTTCTACGCATCACCAAGATCAATCTATGGAGTCATCTAGCAACGAGGGAGAGAGGAGTGCATCTACATACCCTTGTAGATCGCGCGCGGAAGCGTTCAAGAGAACGGGGTTGATGGAGTCGTACTCGTCGTGATCCAAATCACCGATGACCTAGCGCCGAATGGACGGCACCTCCACGTTCAACACACGTACGGTAGGGAAGAAGTCTCCTCCAACTTGATCCAGCAAGGGGGAAGGAGAGGTGGATGAAGATCCAGCAGCACGATGGCGTGGTGGTGGAAGCAACGGGGATCTCGGCAGGGCTTCGCCAAGCTCGGGGAGAGGGAAGCGTGTCACGGGAGGGAGAGGGAGGCGTCAGGGGCTAGGGTGCGGCTGCCCTCCCTCCCCCCCCCACTATATATAGGACCCCTAGGGGGGCGTCCCTAGGAGATTGAATCTCCAACGGGGGCGGCGGCCAAGGGGGGTGGACTGCCCCACAAGCCAAGTGGGGCACCCCCACCCCTAGGGTTTCCAACCCTAGGCGTAGGGGAGCCCATGGGGGGGGGGTGCACCAGCCCACTAGGGGCTGGTTCCCCTCCCACTTTAGCCCATGGGGCCCTCCGGGATAGGTGGCCCCACCCGGTGGACGCCCGGGACCCTTCCGGTTGTCCCGGTACAATACCGATTACCCCCGAAACCTTCCCGATGGCCGAAACTTGACTTCCTATATATAAATCTTCACCTCCGGACCATTCCGAAACTCCTCGTGACGTCCGGGATCTCATCCGGGACTCCGAACAACTTTTGGTTTACCATATGCTAATAACTCAACAACCCTAGCGTCACCGAACCTTAAGTGTGTAGACCCTACGGGTTCGGGAGGCACGCAGACATGACTGAGACGACTCTCCGGTCAATTACAGGGCCGTGCTCTTCCTCCGCAGCCGTTGCGGCCTTGTCCTCCACACTCCCGGCACTGCCGGCCTCCATGGCGAGCTGTGCCTCCCTCGCCCTAGTGGCGATGTAGTCCAGCTCTGCCTGGGTGGTGTCCATGACAAGCCACCGCTCGGCGTCAGCGTTGACATGTACCTCAATCAGGGTGTCAAAGAATTGCTGCACATCCGTGTCCTTCGGCTCCTTCCAGCTCGGGACAGGGCCGTGCGCATTACATTACGGATTTCGACGGAGCCCTATTTAAAGTGAATGCGGCAGTTGTCGGTGTACAAAAAGAGGGGTACACTTTTTGTACCCCTATAACTGTGCACGGGCAGTCTGAGCCACGGGCACCACCACACCAAGCAAGGCAAGGGAGGTGAGCCAGGGTAAGACCGAAGCTTAAGATAACTAGAACGACGCCAAGGCCAAGACCACGAAGAGCAAAGGGGATGAAACGGACTCCCCCAGCAAGATCCTTGCCGGGAGACAGTTTTAGCAACCTCGGAAGACCCTTGTCGCGGCAACTCGCCCCACACCTACGGAGCAAATCACCCTTGAGTCCACTGCCCCCATGGGGCAAGGATTCGGGAAACATCCCCGTGGTGGCATGCAAATCTTTGTGAAGACATTCAAGATCAGATACACATTATAGAAGATGACGACCCTTGGCGGGACCCCAACCGAGGAAAACCACAAGGCCACCGGCAAGCACCTTGCCGGGCATGACAGCAGGCGCCTCGGCAAAACCCTTCCTGGGGCCCCGGCAAGGCCCTTACCAAGGACATCCGCAGGACCACCACCAGGCCCACACCGACTAAACCTCCACCGCCGTTCGCATGCAGCTACCGACCCAACCAGCTGGGCAGGCACCTGCGTGGTGGCATGCAGATCTTCGTGAAGACCCACCACTGCGCCACCTCAGTTGCCTGCCTACCTACATGGCATCGCAGGCGTCGCTGGCCAGGGCGCGTGTCGACACAAGAAGGAGTGGCGAAGGACGAGACAGATCTCTCCCCCATCCCCGATATAGCAAGGACACCTAAGCAAGACGCATTAAATGTGCCTTGTCATGTAATGTGAGGGATAACCTCGCATCACTGTACCCTTTCCACCTCCTGTGTGCCACTGTGGCAACCCCTTTTCTATAAAAGGAGGCCCGGGGCGACCAGAGGGGGGATTCGGCTTTTTGGAGCTCTTCACGCCCCATAGCTAGCTCAAGAACACAGATATACAATCCACCAAAGCAGGAGTAGGGTTTTACACATCCTCGCGGCCCGAACCTGGATAAACGAACCGTGTGCTATCTGTTTGATCCGCTCTTATCACAACCCCGCGCCCCGCTAACCACATTAGGGATTCTTGTGATCCCACAGGTGTCATTCCCACCGACAGCAGTCTCTAAAGCATAGCCCCAAAATGACAGCGGTCAATCGGTAAGAGACATCATAGATGGCACCATATCCAATAGAGTGCGATTATGACGTTCGGACACACCATTACGCTGAGGTGGTCCAGGCGGCGTGAGTTGTGAAACTATTCCACATTTCCTTAAGTGTGTGCCAAATTCGTGACTCAAGTATTCTCCCCCATGATCTGATCACAAGAACTTGATTTTCTTGTCACGTTGATTCTCAACCTCACTCTAAAATTCCTTGAACTTTTCAAAGGTCTCAGACTTGTGTTTCATTAAGTAGACATACCCATATCTACTCAAGTCATCAATGAGGGTGAGAACATAACGATAGCCACCGCGAGCCTCAACAGTCATTGGACCGCACACATCAGTATGTATGATTTCCAATAAGTTGGTTGCTCGCTCCATTGTTCCTGAGAACGACGTCTTGGTCATTTTACCCATGAGGCATGGTTCACACGTGTCAAATGATTCATAATCAAGAGACTCCAAAAGTCCATCTGCATGGAGCTTCTTCATGTGTTTGACACCTATGTGACCAAGGCGGCAGTGCCACAAGTATGTGGGACTGTCATTATCAACCTTACATCTTTTGGTATTCACACTATGAATATGTGTAACATTACGCTCGAGATTCATTAAGAATAAACCATTCACCAGCAGAGCATGACCATAACACATATCTCTCATATAAATAGAACAACCATTATTCTCGGATTTAAATGAGTAGTCATCTCGAATTAAACGAGATCCTGATACAATGTTCATGCTCAAAGCTGGCACTAAATAACAATTATTGAGGTTTAAAACTAATCTCAGAGGTAAATGTAGAGGCAGCGTGCCGACAACGATCACATCGACCTTGGAACCATTCCCGACGCGCATCGTCACCTCGTCCTTCGCCAGTCTCCGCTTATTCCGTAGCTCCTGCTTTGAGTTACAAATGTGAGAAACCGCACTGGTATCAAATACCCAGGAGCTACTACGAGTACTGGTAAGGTACACATCAATTACATGTATATCGCATATACCTTTAGTGTTGGCGGCCTTCTTGTCCGCTAAGTATTTGGGGCAGTTCCGCTTCCAGTTACCACTTCCCTTGCAATAAAAACACTCAGTCTCAGGCTTGGGTCCATTCTTTGACTTCTTCCCGGCAGCTTGCTTACCGGGCGCGGCAACTCCCTTGCCGTCCTTCTTAAAGTTCATTTTACCCTTGCCTTTCTTGAACTTAGTGGTTTTATTCACCATCAACACTTGATATTCCTTTTTGATTTCCACCTCCGCTGATTTCAGCATTGAATATACCTCAGGAATGGTCTTTTACATCCCCTGCATATTGAAGTTCATCACAAAGCTCTTGTAGCTCGGTGGAAGCGACTGAAGGATTCTGTCAATGACCGCGTCATCCGGGATATTAACTCCCAGCTGAGTCAAGCGGTTATGCAACCCAGACATTTTGAGTATGGCTCACTGACAGAACTATTTTCCTCCATCTTACAACTGAAGAACTTTTCGGAGACTTCATATCTCTCGACCCGGGCATGAGCTTGGAAAACCATTTTCAGCTCTTCGAACATCTCATATGCTCCGTGTCTCTCAAAACGCTTTTGGAGCCCCGGTTATAAGCTGTAAAGCATGCCGCACTAAACGAGGGAGTAATCATCAGCACGTGACTGCCAAGCATTCATAACGTCTTGGTTCTCTAGGATGGGTGCGTCACCTAGCGGTGCTTCTAGGACAAAATCTTTCTTGGCAGCTATGAGGATGATCCTCAGGTTCCGGTCCCAGTCCGTATAGTTGCTGCCATCATGTTTCAGGTTGGTTTTCTCTAGGAACCCGTTGAAGTTGAGGACAACGTGGGCCATTTGATCTACAAGACATATTGTAAAGATTTTAGACTAAGTTCATGATAATTAAGTTCATCTAATCAAATTATTCAATGAACTCCCACTCAGATAGACATCCCTCTAGTCATGTAAGTGAAACATGATCCGAGTCAACTAGGCCGTGTCCGATCATCACGTGAGACGGACTAGTCAACATCGGTGAACATCTTCATGTTGATCGTATCTTCTATACGACTCATGCTCGACCTTTCGGTCTTCAGTGTTCCGAGGCCATGTTTGTACATGCTAGGCTCGTCAAGTCAACCTAAGTGTATTGCGTGTGTAAATCTGGCTTACACCCATTGTATTCGAACGTTAGAATCTATCACACCCGATCATCACGTGGTGCTTCGAAACAACGAACCTTCGCAACGGTGCACAATTAGGGGGAACACTTTCTTGAAATTATTACGAGGGATCATCTTATTTAAGCTACCGTCGTTCTAAGCAAATAAGATGTAAAACATGATAAACATCACATGCAATCAAATAGTGACATGATATGGCCAATATCATTTCCTCCTTTTGATCTCCATCTTCGGGGCTCCATGATCATCGCTGTCACCGGCATGACACCATGATCTCCATCATCGTGTTTCTTGAAGTTGGCTCGTCATCTATTACTTCTACTACTATGGCTAACGCTTTAGCAATAAAGTAAAGTAATTACATGACGTTTATGTTGACTCGCAGGTCATAAATAAATAAAGACAACTCCTATGGATCCTGCCGGTTGTCATACTCATCGACATGCAAGTCGTGATTCCTATTACAAGAACATGATCAATCTCATACATCAACTATATCATTCATCACATCCTTTTGGCCATATCACATCACACGGCACATGCTGCAAAAACAAGTTAGACGTCCTCTAATTGTTGTTGCAAGTTTTTACGTGGCTGCTATAGGTTTCTAGCAAGAACGTTTCTTACCTACGCCAAAACCACAACGTGATATGCCAATTTCTATTTACCCTTCATAAGGACCCTTTTCATCAAATCCGATCCGACTAAAGTGGGAGAGACAGACACCCGCCAGCCACCTTATGCAACTAGTGCATGTCAATTGGTGGAACCAGTCTCACGTAAGCGTACGTGTAAGGTCGGTCCGGGCCGCTTCATCCCACGATGCTGCCGAATCAAGATAAGACTAGTAACAGCAAGCAAATTCATAATATCCACGCCCACAACTGCTTTGTGTTCTACTCATGCATATAAACTACGCATAGACCTAGCTCATGATGCCACTATTGGGGAACGTAGCAGAATTTTAAAATTTTCTACGCATCACCAAGATCAATCTATGGAGTCATCTAGCAACGAGGGAGAGAGGAGTGCATCTACATACCCTTGTAGATCGCACACGGAAGCGTTCAAGAGAACGGGGTTGATGGAGTCGTACTCGTCGTGATCCAAATCACCGATGACCTAGCGCCGAACGGACGGCACCTCCGCGTTCAACACACGTACGGTTGGGACGACATCTCCCCCAACTGGATCCAGCAAGGGGGAAGGAGAGGTTGATGAAGATCCAGCAGCACGACGGCGTGGTGGTGGAAGCAACGGTGATCTCGGTAGGGCTTCGCCAAGCTCAGGGAGAGGGAGGAGTGTCACGGGAAGGAGAAGGAGGCGCCAGGGGCTAGGGTGCGGCTGCCCTCCCTCCCCCTGATTGTCTATAGGACCCCTAGGGGGGGCTCTGGCCCTAGGAGATTGAATCTCCAAGGGGGGCGACAGCCAAGGGGGGTGGAGTGCCCTGCAAGCCAAGTGAGGCGCCCCCACCCCTAGGGTTTCCAACCTAGGCGCAGGGGAGGCCCATGGGGGGGCGCACCAGCCCAATAGGGGCTGGTTCCTCTCCCACTTTAGCCCATGGGGCCCTCCGGGATAGGTGTCCCCACCCGGTGGACCCCCGGGACCCTTCTGGTGGTCCCAGTACAATACTGATTACCCCCGAAACCTTCCCGATGGCCGAAACTTGACTTCCTATATATAAATCTTCACCTCCAGACCATTTCAAAACTCCTCGTGACGTCCGAGATGTCATCCTGGACTCCGAACAACTTTCGGTTACCGTATGCTAATATCTCAACAACCCTAGCGTCACCGAACCTTGAGTGTGTAGACCCTACGGGTTCGGGAGACACGCAGACATAACCGAGACGACTCTCCGGTCAATAACCAACAGCGGGATCTGGATACCCTTGTCGGCTCCCACATGCTCCTCGATGATCTCATCGGATGAACCAGGATGTCGAGGATTCAATCAATCCCGTATACAATTCCCTTTGTCAATCGGTACGTTACTTGCCCAAGACTCGATCGTCGGTATCCCAATACCTCGTTCAATCTCGTTACCAGCAAGTCACTTTACTCGTACCATAATGCATGATCCCGTGATCAACCACTTGGTCACATTGAGCTCATTATGATGATGCATTGCCGAGTGGGCCCAGAGATACCTCTCCATCATACAGAGTGACAAATCCCAGTCTCAATTCATGCCAACCCAATAGACACTTTCGGAGATACCTGTAGTGTACCTTTATAGTCACCCAGTTACGTTGTGACGTTTGGCACACCCAAAGCACTCCTATGGTATCCGGGAGTTGCACAATCTCATGTTCTAAGGAAATGATACTTGACATTCGGAAAAGCTATAGCAAACGAACTACAAGATCTTTGAGCTATGCTTAGGATTGGGTCTTGTCCATCACGTCATTCTCCTAATGATGTGATCCCGTTATCAATGACATCCAATGTCCATAATCAGGAAACCATGACTATCTTTTGATCAACGAGCTAGTCAACTAGAGGCTCACTAGGGACGTGTTGTGGTCTATGTATTCACACATGTATTACGATTTCCGGGTAACACAATTATAGCATGAACAATAGACAATTATCATGAACAAAGAAATATAATAATAACCATTTTATTATTACCTCTAGGGCATATTTCCAAAAAATACGTCAGCATCCTTCTCAAATGTACCGAGAATCCGGGGGATGTGTATCAACAAGAGACACTAAAAAAGGTTTATGCAGGGTCTTAATCTAAAAAGAATCCTTGGAACGGGTCCCTGCTGCACGTCTGCGCCTGTGTCTCCGTTGTGCCGTATTCTGGACGGGTGTAGCATGATGATCATCTGAAAAAGAGAGGAACTTAATTGAAAAGTTGTTGTGCAAAAGGTAAGTTATACTAAATAAACAATATATAGTTTAAAATGAGTAAAGTTGAGCTTGATTGTCACTTGTGCGCGCGCGTTGAGCCCCTTGTATAGTAATAGGGGTATAGCCATCAACCTTGTATTAATTACATATAGCTGCACCGGACTCGTCCAACCGTGTTCGTGGTCTTAACGACCTGTCAGATGCTTTAGTTGGTGAGGCCGTTTTGTGTGCGGCTGCCAAGGCAGCCGCACGGTCTTCCGCGCGCAAGGAGCGCTCAATATTTCCATTTACTGTAATGATGCCACGTGGACTGTGCATTTTAAGCATTAGGGAAGCGTAGTGCGGTATTGCGTTAAAGCGAGCGAAAGCTTCACGTCAGAGTAGTGCTTGATAGCCACTTTGGAACGAAGCGATGTGGAAGGTTAAATTTTCGCTGCGGAAGTTATCAGGGAAGCCGAATATAACCTCTAGTAGTAGGGAGCCCGTGCAATGGGCTTCTGGGCCTGGCGTTACTCCTTTAAATGTAGTATTGCTATGGCTAATTTTTGTTGGGTCTATCCCCATTTTGCGGACTGTGTTCTGATATATCAGGTTTAACCTACTGCCGCCGTCCATCAGGACTCGTGTGAAGTGGTATCCGTCAATTATCGGGTCTAACACCAAGGCAGCCCATCCTGCACGCCGGATACTTGCGGAGTAATCCCGATGGTCGAAGGTGATTGGTTGGGACGACTAGTGGCAAAACTCCACTGTGATAGGCCCTGGGACATGTGTCTCTAGGAGTGCCGCTTTGTTTCTCCCCTTTGTCACGTGTAACACGTTTACTGTTTTAACTTCTGGTGGGAATTTCTTTTGTTCCCCAGTGATTTTCTTGCAAGGCTTGTCCTCGTCTTCCCTTGGTGTATCCTGCCCCTTGTGTTCGGCGTTGAGCTTGCCGGACTGCTTGAAGACCCAACATTCTCTATGGGTATGATTTGCATGTTTATCGAGGGTGCTATGGATCTGACATATTTGGTCCAGAATCTTGTTTAGGCTGAACAGTTCGTCTCTGTTGCCTTTGGAGGGAACCTTTTGCTGACCTGGCCGAGAGCTTTTGAATTCGGAGTTTACCGCCGTGCTATTCGGGCTGTCTTCTTTATTCCGACGCTTGTTTTTGCTGCGTCATGATTTCCCATTTCCGTCCCTGACTTCGGATGTACTTGGGTCGCTGGTGCTGCATCAGGCTAACCAGGTATCCTCGCCCACACAAAAGCGGGTCATGAGGCTTGTTAGTGCTGCCATTGTTCTCGGCTTTTCTTGGCCGAGGTGTCTGGCAAGCCATTCGTCTCGAACGCTATGCTTGAAAGCTAATAAGGCTTCGGCGTCCGGACAGTCGACTATTTGGTTCTTTTTAGTGAGGAACCTGTTCCAAAGCTTTCAGGCTCACTCTCTGGGATGTTGAGTTATATGACTTAAATCATCTGCATCCGGTGGTCGGACACAGGTCCCTTGAAAATTTGCCCGAAAAGCGTCTTCGAGCTCTTCCCAGCTTCCAATGGAGTTCTCGGGGAGGCTTTTAAGCCAGTGACGAGCTGGCCCTTTGAGCTTGAGGGGTAAGTACTTGATGGCGTGGAGATCGTCTCCTCGAGCCATATGTATATGGAGGATGTAGTCCTCAATCCAGACCCCAGGGTCTGTCGTTCCATCGTACGCCTCTATGTTTACGGGTTTGAATCCCTCTGGAAATTCATGGTCCAGCACCTCATCGGTGAAACATAGGGAGTGTGTGGCACCCCTGTATTTGGGTGTACCGTGGTGTTCGGATGTTTGTTGTGTTGCATTGCATGATGGAGCGCGCTTGCGTGGCCCGTATATGGATCTACTTGCGCCGTCCATTTGATGCAAGCCCTCGCATGGATCGCGTACTGGCTTATGTGCAGCATCGTTTGCCGCTCTGTGTTGGTCATGAGGTCGTCTATCCGACCGGATGGCCGTTTTGCTTTTTAATTGCGGGGGATTTAAGGCCTCCTCATTGAATTCAGGTAGCAATTTTTGCTTCGGGTAGCTCTTGGTGTGGCGATTACCACTTTACTTCGCTGCAGTGTTGAGTACTTCACTCCATCTGATTCTGAGTGTGTCTTGTGCAGCCCTGAGCCTTTGCTTCTGCTTTTTCAGACACCTCGCAGTGGCAACCAGCCTTTGATGGGAATTCTGTTGCTCCGGGTGCCTGTCCGGTGTGATGTCATCTGGACTGTTATCTTCGACGGGGTCGGGTTGTTCGGTTTGATTCTCCGTGTTGCCTTGGTCGGGCAATGGTTCACCCTGCTCTATCGTTGGGTCTATATGATCATTGTTTCTGCCGAGGCGAGATTTGGAGCGGCACTTACACCGCCGCTTTGACTGCTTCTCGAGGGAACAACCCTTCGCTGCATCCTTCCGTTCCTCGTCGTCGTTTTCTTTGGGTGTGTCCACCATGTATACATCATATGATGAAGTGGGTGTCCAGTGCCCTGTGGGCAGTGGTTCCTGTTTGTCTCCTGCATCGTCGTCCATACCGTCGATGTCTTCGGAGTCGAAGTCGAGCATGTCAGTCAAATCATCGACAGTGGCTACTAAGTGGGTGGTGGGTAGGCAGCGAATTTCTTCGTCATCCGCATCCCAATCCTGCCGAACATAGTTTGTCCCGGACTCTCCTGACAGGGAGAGAGACCTTAATGAGTTCAGTACGTCGCCGAAGGGCGAGTGCTGAAAGATATCCACGGAGGTGAACTCCATGATCGGCGCCCAGTCGGATTCGATAGGCACGGGCGCAGGCGGTTCGGAGTCCATGGCTGGGGAAGAACCCGGTAGTTTGGCGTCACGGCTCCCATGAAGGGTAAGGTCGATATTCGGCTTGATCACCACTGAGAATACGGCCTCCGTGGCGGGGTCTATCCACCCGTCCATTGATGGCGCAATTTGCTCCGAATTGAGGGTCAGAGTGATTGCCGACGCGATCTCCTGAACACTGTCTGATGGCAGAGCTAAATCATGCTCATCGTGACCGTGTGGCGCACTAGGAAGAGGCTCGAATCCATTGAAGATCAAGTCTCCGTGGAAATCGGCCGTGTAGTTTAAGCTTCCAAACCTGGCCTGGTGGCTAGGGGCGTAACTCTCGATCTGCTCCAGATGGCCAAGCGAGTTGGCCCACAGTGCGAAGCCGCCGAATACAAAGATCTGTCCGGGGAGAAAAGTATCACCCTGGACTACATCGCTATGGATGATTGAAGGAGCCATCAAGCCTAACGGCAATGACACAGAGGAACTCTCAATGAAAGCACCAATGTTGGTGCCAAAACTGGTGGATCTCGGGTAGGGGGTCCCGAACTATGCGTCTAAGGCGGATGGTAACAGGAGGCAGGGGACACGATGTTTTACCCAGGTTCGGGCCCTCTTGAGGGAGGTAAAACCCTACGTCCTGCTTGATTATTCTTCATAATATGAGTAGTACAAGAGTTGATCTACCATGAGATCGGAGAGGCTAAACCCTAGAAGCTAGCCTATGGTATGATTGTAATGTTGTCCTATGGACTAAAACCCTCCAGTTTATATAGACACCGGACGGGGCTAGGGCTACACAAGGTCGGTTACAAAGGAGGAGATATACATTTCCGTATTGCCTAGCTTGCCTTCCACACCAAGTAGAGTCCCATCCGAACATGGGACGAAGTCTTCAATCTCATATCTTCATAGTCCAACAGTCCGACCAAAGGATATAGTCCGGCTGTCCGGAGACCCCCTAATCCAGGACTCCCTCAACCATGTTAGTAAAAGTTTTCCAATGACTAGACTCAACTTCGTCCAAGGAGTTGCAATGACTAGGCTCTGATACCAACTTGTGAAAGCCCCGATTTGACCGTACACTAATCATACACGCAAATGGGTACGATCAAGATCAAGGACTCACGGGAAGATACCACAACACAACTCTAGACACAAATTAAAATAATACAAGCTTTATATTACAAGACAGGGGACTCGATGGCTCGAATACACAAGAGTCAGCGGAAGCAATAATATTTGAGTACATACATAAGTTAAACAAGTTTACCTTAAGAAGGCTAGCACAAAAGTAGCAGCGATCGAAAAGGAAAGGCCTCCTGCCTGGGACGTCCTAACTACTTCTTGAAGCCGAACTCTGTGTAGAAACATCCTCGAGATCCTCTAGCTCCTAGACTCCATCATCTGGTTACAGTATTGGAGAAAAATGGAAAAGGGGAAAAAGAGGGAGAAAAGCAACGGTGAGTACTCATCCAAAGTACTCGCAAGCTAGGATCTACCCTACATATGCATTGGTATCAATGGAGTGGGTAGTATCTATGGACGGAAATGCAGGATGCCAAAATAATAAGGGGGATAGCTAGGCCTGTCAAAGACTACGCTTCTAGCAGCCTCCATCTTGAAGCATGTAGAAGAGAGTATCTGGTAAGTTCACCAAGTATCATCGCATAGCATAATCCTACCCAGCGATACTCTCCTCGTCGCCTTGTGAGGGAGTGATCACCGGGTTGTCTCTGGCACTTGAAAGGGTGTGTTTTATTAAGTATTCAGTTCTAGTTGTCATAAGGTCAGAATACAACTCCAGGTTGTCCTTTTATCGAGGGACACAACTATTCGAATAGATAAACTTCCCTGCAGGGGTGCATCACATTACCCAACACACTCGATCCCTCTGGCTGGACACACTTTCCTTGGTCATGCCCGGCCTCAGAAGATCAACACGTCACAGCCCTACCTAGGCACAACAGACAGGTCAGCACGCCGGTCTAAATCCTATGCATGCAGGGGTCTGGGCCCATCGCCCATTGCACACCTGCACATTGCGTACACTGCTAGTGAGCAGACCTAGCTTCCTGCGTTACAAAGGAAGTTGCGTTACGTGGTCCAACCCGACGCGTACCACTTAGTCACTGACATCAGGAAGGCTTTGGCTGATACCATGATGTCGAGTGCCCATAACTGTTCCTGCGTAGTTGGTTAGTGCGTATAGGCCAGTGGCCAGACATAGATCAAATACCAAGATCTCGTTAAGCGTGTTATTTTGAAGTAACCGCGGACGCTACCCAGAGCCAGGCCCACCTCTCACCTAGGTGGTCTCAACCTACCCTGTCGCTCCGCCACAAAGATCCACCTAGAGGGTTGTCGGGATAAATGTCCTTTCAGCCCCAAATCCATGAATCACTTGCGTGTACTCTATGAGCCGACCCGTGTTTAGTCACCAGATGTATCATATATAAAGTATATAAGTATATACCCGTTATCATCTCCCGAGTGATCACGGCCCGATAGTATAGCATGGCAGACGGACAGGAATGTAGGGCCATTGATGATAAACTAGCATACTATAGTAAGCATTTAGGATTGTAGGTAATGGTGACAACAGTAGTAGCAAAGACAGGCTATGCAGCAGAATAGGATTAACCAAAAGCAATAACATGCTACACAACTCTAATACAAGAAGAACAGAGAAGGAATACGTGATATCGGGTTGATCAAGGGGGGGGGGGCTTGCCTGGAAGCTCAGTCGAGAAGGACGGCATCGGTCTTAGTGTCTAACGAGAGAAGAGGGGGAAGAAACAATAAATATAATGCAAACATATGCATGACGATGCATGACAATGAGCGGTGGTAGGTGTACCCTAACGCGGCAGTAGGTGATACGGGCAAAGGGGGAAAACATCCGAGAAAATATTCCCGGTGTTTCACGTTTCCGGACAAACGGACCGAAGGGGGAAAGTAGCATGTTCGCTATGCTAGGGACGTCTGGCAGATGAACGGTCTACGCATTCGGATTCATCTCGCCGTTCTGAGCAACTTTCATGTATAAAGTATTTTCATCCGAGTTACGAATTATTTTATGTTAATTTCCAAAGTTTTAGACAACTCCTGGAATTATTATTAATTTGAAAATTAACTAGCTAAATGCTGTGGGTACACATTAGTGTACCCAGCATTGTGTGCATGTGTAGTACATGTGGGGCCAGAGGGCCCAGTTAACCCAGTCAACATTGACTCGTCCACTGATGAACAATGCTTGTGGGGTCCATTTTGTCATAGCCTGTGATAGTTTTAACATTTTAACTTTAACTAGGGGCCCCATCTATCATTGGTACAAAACAATATTCCTAATGCAGTTTATTAACTAAACTAAACTAAACATGGGCTGGGCTTAACCAAAAGGGGGCTGGCCCCTGGGTCAGTGGCCACGGCCGTCCACCAGGGTGGGTGTGCCAGGTGCATGGCAGCATAGGAGGAGGCTCGGCAGACGCAGCCGGCGAGGAGACCGAGAGCACGCGGGCACGACAGCGATGGTGGGCCGGGGTGAGGCCGCACATGGGACGGAGGAAAGGCGTGGGTCACGGGGTGAGGGAGCAGGGCACCGACTGCGAGCGAGGCGATAGTAGGAGAGGGTGGGGCCGACGACATCACGCAGGGCAGCGCACTGACGTGGCCGCGCGGCGGGTGCAACAGCTGCAGTGCACGGTGGAGCAGTTCGACATGGGGACGGCTGGTGCGGTGGGCGCGCGCTCGAGCCAGGAGGGAACAGTGACCGCGGCGGTGATAGCGCGGGCGCGTGGCCACACACGGGTGACGTGTGTGCGTGAGGAAAGCAGCGACGGGGAGCTCACCCCCGATGCAGGGGTACGAGCGGTGAGGGTTGACGGAGTCCGTCGAGGGGGAGGTCAAGGACACGGTTCCGGTGAACGACGAGGGCGAGGCGGTCCTAGGACGTTGGGGACGGCGGCACGGCAGCGAGGTAGCCCTAGGCGGGATGGCAAGGGCAAGGTGGTAGTCCGATGAGGCAGCACCGGCACCAGTGAGGTGGTGGCGGGATGAGGCGGCGACAGTGAGTGACGGTGAGCGCCGGTGGCGGCTCCGGGCGAGGGCGGGGGCGACCGCGTCGGGTGCGGGGCGTGTGGCGGATCCGGATCATGTGGGCAGGGGAGAAGGGGATCGTGGGGGGGTGACTGGGTAGTGGCTAGGTCACGGGGGAGGTAGGAGGGTTAAGCAAGCGTTAGGTGAGCCGGCCTGGTTGGATAGCCAGCTGGGCTGAGGCCCAGCGTGGGGGGAGGCGGGGTCCTTTTTTTGTCTTTTTATAGTTTCTGTTTTCATTTTATTTTATTTATTTTTATTTATATAAATTACAAGAACTGCACCTAAACTAGTAACACCAAATTCCACTGCCACAATAAATTTTGGTAGTTAACTAAATAGTTTACAACAATTTTAATTATTAAAGGGGCATTTAATTAATTGTTTTAGCTACTGGTTATTTAATTTGGACATTTAGTTACTTTATAAAAGTGTGGTTTATCTCCCAATATTATGTATGCATTATCTTCCACCTCTAGAACTTTTTAGTTTTAAAGTTTGAAAACTTGTGTTGTTTGCCTTGATTTTAGTTTTAAAGTTTCGATCCATCGTGCAATTAACAACAGTAATCATGGTGACGTAGCATCATTAGTAGGAAATTACATTAGCTTAATTATCCGGGTGTCACAATATCCTCCGATGGAACAATAGGTACTGGGAAAGGCATATATAAACCATGAGGATTGAGTGTGACTTAACTTTTTGACATGTAGTGCAGCGAGCAACAAAACGCTCAACATCCCTTCTCATCTTTGGCCAAAAGAAATGTGTAGCTAGTATATCCTCCGTCTTCTTCACACCAAAGTGTCCCATTAATCCTCTTCCATGCGCCTCCTGCAACAACGAAAGACGAACGGAGGTCGCTAGAATGGATAGCTTGTTAGCACGAAACAGAAATCCATCATTAAGATTGAACTTGTTCCATGTTATTCCTTCTTTAAAACTCTGCATTACATCTTTAAAATCGGCATCATGCACATATTGATATTTGATGGTCTCCAAACCAAATATTTTAAAGTCAAGTTGTGAAAGTATAGTATAACGACGAGACAATGCATCATGAATACCATTTTCTTTACCCATCTTGTGTTTAATGACGTAACGGAAAGTCTCAATGAATTCAATCCATTTAGCATGTCTACGGTTCAGATTTGCTTGCCTTTTAATGTGTTTCAAAGATTCACGATCAGAATGTATAACAAATTCTTTGGGCCACCAATAATGTTGCCATGTTACTAAGGTTCGAACAAGAGCATATAATTTTTATCATTAGTAGAATTGTTGAGACTAGGCCCACTCAATTTTTTAGAGAAGTATGCAACATGTCCGCCATCTTGTAATAACACACCTCCTAATCCAATTCCATTAGCATCACATTCAATCTCAAAAGTCTTATTAAAATCAGGAAGTTGTAGTAAAGGAGCATGTGTCAACTTATCTTTCAATACCGTGAAGGCTTCTTCCTGTGCGGTAACCCAAACAAAAGGCACATCCTTCTTTGTAAGCTCATTGAGAGGTGCAGCAATGTTGCTCTCACAAAACGCCAATAGAAACCAGCGAGGCCAAGAAAACTCCTCATTTGTGTGACAATTTTGGGCTACGGCCAACTGTCAATAGCTTCAATCTTGGCTTTATCAACTTCAATTTCCTGTAGAGTAACAACATAGCCAAGAAAAATACTCGGTCGATGCAAAAGGTGCACTTCCCAAGGTTACCAAACTAACGTGTATCACGTAGAGCAATAAAAACAACACGTAAATGTTCCAAACGTTCCTCCAAAGGTCTGCTATAAACCAATATATCATAAAAATAGACTACCACAAATCATCCAGTGAAAGCACATAAAAGTTCGTTCGTTAATATCATGAAAGTACTAGGTGCATTAGTCAACCCAAAAGGCATGACTAACCTCTCATATAATCCAAACTTAGTTTTAAGTGTTGTTTTCCATTCATCTCCCAATTTCATACGAATTTGATGGTATCCACTACACAAATCAACTTCGAAGAATATTGTAGAGCCACTCAATTCATCAAGCAAATCATCTAGCCTAGGAATAGGATAACAATAATGAATAGTAATATTATTAATGCCTCTACAATAAATGCACATACGCGATGTACCATCCTTTTTGGGCACTATTATAATATGAACAGCACAAGGACTAAGAGATTCATGCATATAACCTTTGTCAAGTATCTCCTGTACTTGACACATAATCTCCTTCGTCTCCTCTTGATTGGTACGGTTTGGCAGCGAAGCACCGGAAATTATGTCAATCCGATGCCCAATCCCTCGAATAGGTGCTAATCCCAGTGGCACATCTTCTGGAAAGAGGTCAGCGAACTCTTGCAAAATGTTTGTGACAGCAAGAGGCAAAGAAGAAGGCACAACCTCGAATGAAAATAATGCCTGTTTGCACACAAAAGCATAGCAAACAAATTTGCTGAAATCTAGATCATCAATATCAGATTTGGTAGCAAGTGAACATGCACTTTTCAATTTATTTCAGAAGCAACACTAGAAGGTTTATTATTAGGCTTCATTTGTCGCGCAAGTTTTCTTTGATTCTGAGGAGCCTTGCCAGGGCAGCTTGCTCCACCGCCTTGGCCCTTCCCGCCAACTCCTCCTTGACCTTTCTCCTTATCATGCTTCTCATATTCATCCCTCTGCTTCTTGACAAGATGTTCAACCTGATGACACTCCTGGAGATCGTGGCCCTTGGTCTGATGGATTTTGCAGTGCGGCCCATTAGCAGCCGCGGTTTCCCTGCAATCAACGCACACGGCAACTTCCTTGCCGGGAACCTCGGTCTTGGCCTTCTTGCCGGTACTAGGTGCGCTCGACCCCTCAACTGTCATCACTGCCTTATCCTTGCGCCTTTTGATGTGCTTCTTGTTCTTCTTCTTCTGATTGGTAGCCTCATCGTCATCCTCTGAGTCGATGTCAACGCAATCCTCTTCACTGGGGAGCCACCTCCCTTCCTCTACCTAAGCACACTTATCCACTAGAGTGTACATCTCCTTCACAAGTTTGGGCAACCGAACGTTCATCCTGGAACGTATCCGATGATTGCGCACATTGGACTGGAATGCAGCTATCACAGCTGCCGGGTGGATGTCTGGAATGTTCCGGTGTACTCGGCTGAACCTCTGTATGTACTTCCATAGAGTCTCTCCTTCCTTTTGCGGGAGGAGCTACAAGTCATCAGGCCTCCCTGGTTCTTGATGGCTGCCCGTGAAGGCACCAACAAACTCATGGCACAGGTCAGCCTAGGTTGAAATGGAGTTCGATGGCAGGTGCATTAGCCAAGACTTCACATTTGTCTTGAGTGCCAAAGGGAAGTAATTGGAAACACATTCTCGTCTCTTCCCCTGGTAGCTTGAACATCAATGGTGTAGATGCTCAAGAACTCTGCCGTGTTTAGTCTCCCATCATACTTCTCTAGTATTTTCGGCTTGAACATGCGAGTGGATGGCCAATGGACTTGCCACAACTCATGGGTGAAGGCCAGGGACCTATCCTTGAAAGGTAGGTACCCAACTTCGCTAAGCGCGACCTCGTCGACATCGGGGCCATCTGTCGGATTCTGGGTTCCATAGACCCTTGAGAGGTTTGACTCTGGGGTGCGTGTGAAGAACTTGTCCTCCCCAGTCTGCCCGCACAATGATTCGAAGGCCTAGCTTGACGAACCCAAGGGACAAGAGAGACATCAGTTTATCCTGGTTTGGGCCACCTTGCGGTGTAATACCCTACTCCAGCTTTGGGGTGAATTGCCTCAAGGGGTTGAGGATGAACTAGTACAGTGGGCGAACAGCCTCAGGAGGTGATGTGTTCTTGAGCTTGATGAGCTGGTGGGTGAGAGGATGATCTGAATAATCCCCGCTTCTATGGTGGTGGCTAAGTCCTATTTATAGTGGCCTTGGTCCTCTTCCCAAATATAGGCGGGAAGGGATGCCACAACGGCCAAATTCGATGGGAAACAACTAGTACAAGTTATCTTGACAAAAGTGGTCTTTGCCTGCGAAAGCATCCAGAGGTGACGCCGTGGTGGGCTCCGCGATGACCTCCTTCCTGCCGTCCTAGTGGTCTTGGTCTTGTTGCACTGATATGGAAACCTTTGCTTGATTCCTCGGGACCCCGCGCCTGCGCTTTCCTCCTTAGCACCAAAGAGGAAACTGGTAAGCTGCGCCCGCTGGCGCCCGCCTGGCCTTGGTCGTCATGGCTCACATCATGTGAACCTCGTGAGGTGCACCTTGCATAAATATCTCCGCTCCTTGGGAGCCAGCCTGGTGAGGCCGCCCCCCAGGGAGGTCTTGGCGTCATCCACCTCATGAGGCTTGGCCCCTCTCGAGGGTCTTGGGTTGCTAATGCTGAAGCTGGGTTGTACCGGGCCGTCGACAGAGCCACGTCATGGGCCGCAGGCAGGCAAGACTGGGTACCCCTGTTCCCAAGACACAGACAGTAGCCCCCGGGCCCAAGGCGTGCTCGACCTTGGCTTTGAGGTGAAGGGAAAGGGCTAGTGCGGATCTGCTGGCCCTAACCGCTTGTGGCCTTGGTCAACATGTGGCGATCGATGGGACGTGGGCGCCTCCGCTTCCCCATGCTGCCTCGGCAACCATCTGACTTGACAAGACTTCACTACATGCAGATAAAACCATCATTGCGTGGGATCATGGAGGCCAGCAGTTGGCCTCCCTCCAACTATAAATAAGTAGAGGGGTGGAGCCCCCCTTTGCTCATGTCTGTCTTCTCACAGTCTTCTTCTTCTTCTTCTTTCTTGTCTCTCTGTCTTGCTGCAGCTCCCATGGCGCCGGTCAGGAGGTTCTCTGCAGCGGAAAAGGGAAAGGCCCCTAGAGAGGAGCCTGAACCACTTCCGCCAAAGAAAAGGTTCAGCCACCCTCGCGATTCCGGGGAGAGACATGAGGTCACGCGGCCCTGGTACGAGCGACCACCCCCTGGCTTCCCGCTCCCCCTGTTCGCCCGTGCGCATGGCCCTGGAGAGGGCGGCAATGCCCAGCGCTGTGCGGGCCACGTCCATGGAGACCAGGATGAGGCTGCATGGTCAGCCAGCCTGCGAACCCATGTTGAGGGCTCCTCGTGTGAGTTCGTGATATGGGCGGCAATGCTGCCGCGCACTTGGATCCGATTCTCGCAGTTCTTCGCTGAGGAGATGCCGCTGAGGGGGCCGTTAGAGTTGTGGCTGCAGCACGCTGGGTGTTGTAGCCTAGCCACAGGGGCGGAGGTTGAGGCCATCCCTCTGGGCGGCATCTTCATGATTCGAGGATGGGGCGAGGTTACCCATGCCTGCCGCACGGATGGGGCCCTCGCCATCCACTTCAAGTACGATGGTGCTTCCACGCTGTTCTTCAAGGTCTTCGACGAGGAAGGCCGCTGCCTAGAGTGTTGCCCCCGGGGGAAGCCTCTAGCATGGCGCGGCAGCGGGCAATGAGCCTGGTTCCGGTCCTACTGACAGCTCCTCCAGTAGTAGCGACGACTCCTGGGAGTCTAGTGACTCTCCCGAGCCTAGCGAGTGCCCGGAGTCGAGCGACGACACCTACATGCCTCCGAGCTCTCACCGTGCATGGAGCGTGGCGGCGGCAGCTGCTCGACTTCGACGATGATCTAGTTGGGGTTGTTGCCGGCCTCACGTGGCCCACTTTTGATAACGACGTCGACGGTGTTGCCTGTAGCCAGGGCTCCTTGAAGTTTTTCTTCTTTTATTCCCTGCGAGGAACCGAGACAAACCCCGCGGGGGCATGTAAAAAAATCTTGTAATGCTTTTGCTTTGAAGTTTATTATTCCGAGTATAAGGTTGCAGCTGTATGTCCCGCTTCAGCATTGTTCCCCCTTTTCGTTCTCACGGTATCTTAGCTCCCTACACCAACAGGTCCCAGTCCCCAGGCAGGCTTCAGCCGTCACTGGCATGGCAGGTTGCGATGCCGTAGTCAAGGCCAGGAAGTGAGCGGCCCGAGGTCCGGTAAGAGCTCCTGAGGCGCGATGCTCAAGAGGTCCTCTTCGGCGTGCAAGCAGCTCCCTGGAGGCCAAAAAGGTAAGTAGCGTTGCCGGAGTGAGTTTATGAGAGTGGACAACATCGGACGGAGAGATTCACGCCGACATGCATGGGTGACTTATCTTTTGGCAAGCCTGAGGTGATTCCTTTGTGCGGCGCCCGATTTTCGCTTTAGCGGTGGTGCTACTAGGTAGGGCTCATGCCAGCCTCCCTTTCCTCGCTCATCTAATTGCTCTGCGTCCTCGGGTCCCGACCCTCAAGCGAGGCTCAGCCGCCGCTGGTATGCCAGGCTACGATGCCGTGTTAAAGGCCAGGGGGTGAGGACTGGAGAGTCAGTAGGAGCTCCTGAGGCGTGATGCTCAGGGCCCCCCTTTAATGCGCAAGCGAATCGCGTAAAAAAGGGGTGGCCGGCGGAGCCGCCTGTAATTAAGCTCTCGAGATTCCTGCGAGTTAGTCTGAGAGGAGAATATAACTCATAATCGCGTTTGATATTCTGCCGCTGATCTTTCCGCAAGAAGATGAAGGCACTGAGGATCTGGTGAGGTGACTTACACGGAGCGGGCCATGAGCCAGAGCTCGATCTCTCAAATTTGTCAGCGTTGCAGGGACAGACCCGAGCACAAGCCCGTGCCAGCATGTGTAGCCCCTGTCGCGGGATGAGCAGGAGGATGGTCAACAATGTGGGAAGCCACGAAGGGTAACAGGCAAGCAGGTGATAACGTAAAGCATCTCATAGAAGGAGATAACGCTAGTTTTGGTAGATGCAAACGACACATGCCACATGGACAGGCCCACGCAGCCGGGGGATGATGCAGCCCAAGGGGCGCCCCCAATAGAGCGGCTAGAAGATGCAGAAAGATGCATGCCCCAAGGACAGGCCCATGCGATCTGGGGATAATGCAGCCCGAGGGGCGGCCCCAACTAAATAAACTGAAAAATGTCACCTGGCTCCGTTGCTGAAGAGATGTTGGAGTAGCTGAAGGCACGTGCTGAACAAGTCGCTCCTCACGAGCCACCTGGGTCCAGAACCTTGGGAGGCTCGTGAAGAACTGTCGCCATCTCCGCTAGGACCGCGTGGTGCCTGGCCTCCTGAGCCGCCACAATGCTCTACAGGCGAAGCTAGAAGGTAACAGCCGCGTTCGGCAGGCCAAAAGGCATGCGAACGTAGCTGTGAGGGGGCCCCTCACACCGACCAACGTGCGATGGCCAGAAGTGCTCCTTCAATGCGGCCATGTTGAGCACTAGAATGTTGACGCAGATGCGCAGCTTGTTGTCCTCGCCAGGATAAGGATATGTGCCAGACGGCGGGCGGCGGTTGCCGCGCATGGCTCCCGCCTCTTGAAGCTCCTCGGTCGCCTTGGTGATGAACTCCTGAGCACCTGGCACCCCGTGCCTTGTGCCCTCGTGAGGGAAGCGTGCGATGAAGCATGCCTCCATGTGGTGCCCAAGAGCCTCCCTCGTGACATTGGTTAAGTCAGAGGCCCTCCAAAAGAGAGCCCCCGAGACCTGCCTGAGGAGGGCGCCGGGCATGCCTTCCTATGCGCGAGAGGGAGGCAACCCGTCCATGGGCACAGGTCCTGAGGTGGTGCCACTGGAGACACCGCTCTCCTGAGGCTCTTGGCGGAGCAGCTTCTTCTTTTTCTTGGGGACAACCTCAGGAGGGTAGATGGTGCCCTTGTTGTTTGGCTCCTCGACTGCTGCTACCTCGTAGGCGCGCTCGAGAGAGCACACCACATCCTTTTCCTCGCAGGCGATCGTGATGATGTCGCAGTTCCATGGCATCTTGAGGACATTGTAACCATGGCGAGTCACCACCATGAACTTGGCCAGGGCTGGATATCCAAGGATGGCATTCGATCATGATCTAGAGCATTCGATCACGATCGCGTGGCCGCAAACCGCACCTCATTTGGAGCTTCCTAGCCATTTTTCCCCCAAAATCCTGGGTCTCCTCCCCCTAACCCTAGCCATTTTTCCCCGCCGCCGCTGGACAATGTCCGCCACCTAGCGAACACACCGCCGCCAGCCACTCATCGGCCGCCACGTGGCAACCGGCGCCCACTTCGCCACCACGGGCCCGAGAGCCCGAAGCCGGCCCTCCCCGTCGCCGATCTGGGTCGCGCCCCGCATGCCCCGGCTGCCTCGTCTCCTCCGCCCGAGGCGCCCCGCTCGCCGTGCCGCCGTCGCGGGATGCCGCCACCGCCGCCGCACTCTGGCTCGTTGGCGCCGCCGCCGACTGCCTCGCCACCGCGCGTCCACGCCACCCGGAGCCCGCGCCAACGCCGCCTCCTCGCCGCAACCTCGCCTCCGGCCCTCTCCTCTCCGTCCTCCTCTTCCCGGCCGGCCACCGAAGCCCCAAGTCCGGCAACGTCCTTTAGCTCCGGCGACCTCGAGCTGCTACAGTGCCGCCCGGCCAGATCCAGATCCAAAATGCGAGGGTTGACTTTTTCCTCCCGAAACCCTAGCTATTTTGCATACTTTGACATGCCATAACTCTGCATCCATAGCTCCGATTCGTGCGTGTAGCATATCAAAATGTTCGTCTCGACGAGTACATCATTTCATCTCATTGCATCTTTTTCATTTGAGCTCATCTTGATGCCCGAAATGCTGTTGGAAGAGGGCTATGTGATGAATTTGTCAGATCTGTTTTAGCAAATAGCCTTTTGTCATTTTTGCCATGATTAATGTGTGCATGCTATGATCCTGAGCTCTACAGGTGTTTTGTAGAGTGCCATGTTATGTTTACAGAGGTGCTTGCCATGTATTTTTGTGATATTTGTGGTGACTAGCACAAGCTTGCAAAGTAGCGTAATCGTTGATGCTGATTTCAGTGACTTTGAATTTCACTAAGTCCTTGTCCTAATTTTGTTGTTATGCCATATGTTCATGTTATTTCCTAGTGATCCGTGCCTCTTTTGAGGATGGTCAGTAAGGATGTTTTGTTAACATTGTGGTGCTATATCCATCCATGTCTTTGTTTGCATTTATGGAGCACCCTAGCTTGAGTCAGTCGAGCTCTACTTTTGCTAGAAATGATCCTGGCAGGTTGTTGACATGGTTAGCGATTTTGCCGAGGATGTTGTTATTGATCCGTGCATGCTATGTTGTTGTTCTTGCCATGTCTAGCTTCTATGCCATGTATTCTTGATGGGTGTATGCTTATTTTGTCATGCCATGCTCTATAGTGAGTGCATCGAGCTCGTAAACATGCCTACTTGTTAATCTGTTTTGCATGCTCCAGTTTTTCACCAAGTCTGAATCTGTTTATGTTTTTGCCATGTTCACATGCTTGAAATTGTATTTTCTAATCCCTTTTGGCTCAAGGTCACTAAGGGACTTTTGTTAAGTGCTTTGAGTAGCTTCATGCCATCCCATGCCTTGCTCTGCCATGTTAAGTTCCTGTAGCATGTAGTTTTTATGCTCTAAAGTTTGCTTCTTGATGATAAATTCCAGACTTGTGTTAATTTCACTAAGTCTGAAACCTATTATCATTTGCACTTTTGTCATGCTTGTTTGAACCTATTAATGGATGAATTAGCCGTAGCTCAGTTTCATCTTTTGTCAAGCATCATGAGTGGATCCCTGCCATGTATTTTGTTGTCATGTTTGAGTGCTGTAGCATATTTATCTTGATGCATTTAGTTGGTTACTTGCTGATTATCGCAGACCGGTGCCATATTTGTTTTGCTTGCCATTTCCAAACCGTGCATCCGATTCCGATGATATTTATATCGATTTCAACCGAAATCAACTCACCTTTCCAGTGGCACTCTTGGTTTTCCATGTTGAGGCTAGGTTCAATCATTCCTTTGCAAATCATGCCTATGCATCACATATCGCATCCCGCATAGCATACCATGTTTGCATCATGTTGCTTGAGCATTGCACGTGGTTGATTGTGTTCCTTTTAGCTTGTTGTCTTGCTTTGGGTAGAGCCGGGAGACGAGTTCGTGAACGAGGAGCCCATTGAGTTCGCTTACGAGGATCAAGGCAACTCTGAGTACTTTGCCGGCAAGATGACCATACCCTCGAAATCACTTCTATCTTTGCATGCTAGATGCTCGCTCCTGATACCTACCACTTGCTTATCATGCCTCCCAAATTGCCATGTCAAACCTCTAACCCACCATGTCCTAGCAAACCGTTGTTTGGCTATGTTACCGCTTTGCTCAGCCCTTCTTATAGCGTTGCTAGTTGCAGGTGAAGATTGGAGATCGTTCCTTGTTGGAACATTGTTTATTGTCGGGATATCACCATATTATATTGTTTATCTTAATGCACATATATACTTGGTAAAGGGTGGAAGGCTCGGCCTTATGCCTAGTGTTTTGTTCCACTCTTGCCACCCAAGTTTCCGTCATATCGGTGTTATGTTCTCGGATTTTGCGTTCCTTACACGGTTGGGTTATAATGGGAACCCCTTGACAGTTCGCCTTGAATAAAACTCCTCCAGCAAGGCACGACCTTGGTTTTACCATTTGCCACCTAGCCTTTTCCCCTTGGGTTTCGCGGACTCAAGGGTCATCTTTATTTTAAACCCCCGGGCCAGTGCTTCTCTAAGTGTTGGTCCAACCCAGAGCACCGTGCGGGGCCGTCCCTTGGCAACTTGGGTTACGTTGGCTCCCGTACGCTTAGCTTATCCAGTGTGCCCTGAGAACGAGATATGTGCAGCTCCTATCGGGATTTGTCGGCACAGCGAGTGGCCTTGCTGGACTTGTTTTACCATTGTCGAGGATGTGTTGTAACCGGGATGCCAAGTCTGATCAGATTGTCTTGGGAGAAGGAATATCCTTCGTTGACCGTGAGAGCTTGTGATGGGATAAGTTGGGACTCCCCTGCAGGGATTTGAAATTTCGAAAGTCGTGCCCGTGGTTATGGGCAGATGGGAATTTGTTAATGTCCGGTTGTAGATAACTTGAAACTTAACTTAATTAAAATGCACCAACCGCGTGTGTTACCGTGATGGTCTCTTCTCGGCGGAGTCCGGGAAGTGAACACGGTGTTGGAGTAATGTTTGACGTAGGTGGTTCTAGGATCACTTCTTGATCATAGTTGTTTGACCATGCTTTTGCGAATATGTTAGCCACCATATATGCTAGTCACTTGCTGCAGCTCAACATCATACCTTTACCTTACCCATAATCTTAAATAGTCTTGATCGCGAGGGTGTGAGATTGCCGAGTCCCCATGACTCACAGATTTCTTCCAAAACCAGATGCAGGGACCGATGATACCGTTCCAGATGACATGACCGAGCTCAAGTGGGAGTTCGACGAAGACTCTCGCCATTACTACGTGTCCTTCCAGATGATCAGTAGTGGTGCCTAGTTGCGGTGATCGGGGACTTTGTCGCATTTGGGGGTTGATCTTTATTTTTGGTACCATAGTTGGACCATGAGTTTATTGGATGAATGTAATGTTATTCATGTATTTGTGTGACGTGGCGAGTGTAAGCCAACTATGTACTTTACCCCTTTTATTTATTTACGTGGGTTGTTGTGAAGATTACCTCACTTGCGACATTGCTTTCAATGCGGTTATGCCTCTAAGTTGTGCTTCGACATGTAGGAGATATAGCCATATCGAGGGCGTTACAAGTTGGTAATCAGAGCCTTCCGCGACTTTAGGAGCCCCCTGCTTGATCGAATTGTTGGCGTTGTTGAGTCTAGAAAAATGTTTTGAGTCATTTAGGAATTATATATATCGGAGAGTTAGCAATTCTTTTTACTCCTCAGTCCCTTCGTCGCTCTGGTGAGGCATCCTAACGTAGAGTTTTGACTCTTCTCTTCTCAAATTTCACTAATTTTTTTAGGATCACGTGGGTATCTTGGAATCGTTCCAATGGTTTTGTGACGATAACATTGTTCTTGGTGCCTCCTGTCATTTAGGGGTTGTGGCAGTGTCCCGGGGTGTTGAGCTTTGAGGTGTTGTCGTCACAATTTTATCATTGAGATTCTGGAATACCTGAGTTCGCCGACATCGAAAATCTCTTTTATGCAGTTGTTGGTGAGATAACCTCGACGCCACCTAGTACTGGGGCGGGAGTTCGGGAGTATTACCATAACTTGTATAACGGATGCTTTTTGAAGGTTGAGGTAAATGATTTTCGAAGGTTTCTCGGTTATGTGTTGAAGGATGGATGCAGCTGGATGTAGGATTTGCTAGATTTAGGTGAGATATTATGCTTCCCCTGTATACCCAACACCTGATTGCATAACCGGAAAGGTTCGGGAGTTTCATAGGTAGGAATTCTTGTAGCTCTAGTTCTTCTTCCGCGGATATTTGGTTTGGGATTGGGTAATCTTCACCAAGTATTTGTTCTTGTCCGTACCTTGTTTTATATTCTTCTACCTCAATTCTAAGTGGCTTCTCATTTTATGCAAATGTGACCATTTCAATTGGAATGCATTCGTTCATTTGGTTAGGATGTGAAGACTTTATGTTGCAATTTCAATCCGTTTCGATTCATCTTGAATATTTGTCTGTCAAGATGCTAATGCATGTCACCCTATTCAGGATGTCTCCTCCAACGCGCACGACTCCGAATCCTAATCCGCCACCACCACCTCCACCTCCGGAGGCATGGCAAGCTATGATGGCCGCTACCAATGCAAACACACAGCTGATCATGCAAATTCTTCAAGAGCGCAATTAAGGGAACCAGGGCCATGGCAACAATCAGAATCAGTTTGCTACACTCAACCAGTTCCTTGCTAATCAGCCAAAGACCTTCAGCAATTGTGTTGAGGCAACAGACGCTGATGATTGGCTCGTGGACATATGCAAGCATTTCGAGTGCAGTAACGCCAGGCTTGAGGACTTTGTCAAGTTCGCGTCGTTCCAACTCAAAGACCAAGCTACAGAATGGTTTCAGCAGTACAAAGATTCCAGAGGAGGCCGTGTGATTACCTGGGATTGAATTCCCATCAAGATTCAAGCTCATCATATTCCTCAGAGTGTGGTGAGAGCAAGCGTGAGGAATTCCGCAACCCTGAAGCAAGGCACTATGTCTGTTTACTAGTACAACATCATGTTTCAGAAGCTCGCCCGTTTCACTAAGCAAGACGTCCCTGATGAGAAGAGCATGATATACCAGTTCAGAGGTGGTCTCAGGGAAGAACTCCAGCTAGCTCTCGTCCTCTTTGAGCCCAGGAAGTACGATGAGTTCTACAATATCGCAATGAAGCAAGAGGCTGCCCAACTGAAGTGCGATGCTTCCAAGAAGCGAGTCAGAGATGCAACTCCTTCTTCCTCTACTCAAGTGGCTAAGTAGCAAAAGTATTGGCTTCCTCCTCCTCCGTTCCATCAGCCTTATCAGCAGAAGAGCAAAGGTGGCAGTGGATCTTCCCACCCACCCAGCCCAGGCTTTCAGAACAAGACTTCGTCTCAAGCTCCAAGATCAAGTGCTCCGTGTCACCATCCTCTCTCGGAGGTCACGTGCAACAAGTGCCAACAGAAGGGTCACTATGCCAACAAATGCTTCAATCAGAGGCATCTTCCTCCTCCTCCTGTGAGATCTGCAAGTACAGCTGTGGTCAAGCATAACCCCAAGCACGCCAAGGTCAACTTGCTGAACGCAGCTCAGGCAGAGGACTCGTCAGATGTGATTATGGGTAACTTTCCAGTTAACTCTACTCCTGCAAAAGTTCTTTTTGACACTGGTGCATCGCATTGTTTCATGTCAAGAACATTTGTTTCCAAGCATGACTTCGTTTCACAAATGTTGGTTAAACCTATGGGAGTAGTTTCTTCGGCTAAGTCTATGAGGGCTACTTCAATGGTCCTGGATGTTTCTATCATGATGGGCGACTTCAAGTTTCTGGCTTCACCAATGGTTGGTAACTCGAATATTGATCTTATTCTTGGAATGGACTTGCTTTCTAAGCACAAGGCTCAGCTTGATTGTGCTGCCAGGCAGATTCAATTGACTCATTCATCTGAGGATGTAATTGTCTTTGCCGCTAATGACGATACCATTCGTTTGTTTTCTCTCAATGAGAAGGATGAGATGGAGGCCATCTCGCAAATTCCAGTCGTTTGCGAATATCAAGATGTCTTTCCAGAAGAGCTTCTAGGAATGCCTCCACACCGGCCAGTTGAATTCATCATCCATCTTGAGCCTGGCACGGAACCTGTTTGCAAACATCCTTACAAGCTTCGACCTGAAGAGTTGAAGGAGCTGAAGAAACAACTCGATATTCAAGAGCGAATGGGTCTCATCCGACCTAGTTCTTCGTGGGGTTGTGGAGTTCTTTTTGTGAAGAAAGATAAGACTCTCCGACTATGTGTTGATTTTAGGCACATCAATCGGTCCTACCCGTATGATCATTTCCCTCTCCCTCGCATAGATCAGATGGTAGATTCTACTTCCGGATGTGAGTGGTTGTCATTTCTGGATGCGTACTTTGGGTACCAACAGATCCGACTATATGGCCCAAACAACGCTCATCAACCCATTTAGGTGTTTCTGTTATATCACGATGACATTTGGGTTAAAAAATGTTGGGGCCACATTTTGGCATATGATCCTGAAGTTCTTATGGAAATAAATTAGTCGGAACGTGGAAGCTTATATGGATGATGTAATGGTTAAATCCAGGAAAGGTTCTGACTTCTTGACTGACCTCACTGAGACTTTTGCGAACTTACGCGCTTTCGGCATCAAGCTCAACCCAACCAAGTGTACATTCAGCATACCAGCATGCAAGTTACTCAGTTTCCTCATTTCTGAATGAGGGATCGATGTCAATCCCGAGAAGATAGGAGTAATCGTCTAAATGAAACAAGCAGAACGTCAACATGATGTACAATGCCTCATAGGCTGCCTAGTGGCTCTAAGTAGGTTCATCTCATGACACGATGAAAAGGCCCTGCCGCTTTACCGATTGATGAAGAAGTTTGACAGGTTCGAATGGACTCCCAAAGCGCTTGCTGTGTTCCAGGAACTTAAAGCCTTGATTTCCACCCAGCCAGTGCTAGCTCCTCCGACCAGCAAGGAGCCCTTGCTCTTATACATCATGGCCACAAGCCAAGTTGTTAGCACGGTCCTCACTATGGAACAGTAAGAACAAGGCAAAGCGTTCAAGCTCCAACGACCGGTCTACTACATCTCTAAAGTCCTCACGCCTTCCATGCAAAGGTATCCGCATTATCATAAGCTAGTATACGAAATCTATCTAACTTCAAAGAAGGTGGCGCATTATTTTCGAGAACACTCGGTCACAATGATAAGTGACGCCCCTCTGTTGGTGCAAGAAAGCCTGGGTCCGTTGCCGAGACCGTGCACAGGCCTAAGATCAACATCCAAGACTAGCCCAAGCACAAGAGACCAGTACTTTGAAGAATTAGAGTGCAGATCAAGAGGAACAAGTCAAGCCAGAGGAGCAAGATATCACTAAGGGAAAAGCCTCCCTTGCCGAGAAGGCGAGCCTGGAATGGAGAAGGTTGCCCTGAAGACAAGCCACCAAACCACCCCGGCAGACCTGCCGGGCACAGCAGAGGCGAACTACCCCGCCAAGGCTTCACCGCTCCACCTCACAGCGACACGGGTTGCCAATTAGTGCGGTGTCAAGCTTGCAAGTGACTAAGTGGCTCTTTCTTGCCACATGGCAGCCACTTCCTGCAGGAATCATCTCCAAATGACACCCGTCTTGAGACGTGTCAAGCAAGCAGACGCCGAGCTGATAAAATAGCCCGGCAAGGCTTACCTAGCACCCTGTGATGTGACACTAAGCGGCACATTTAATGCGCCTTGTATGCCTACAGAGTTAGGTATGATAGCACTTTTTGCTATCTAATCAGTGCATAATGACTGATTAGCCACTATGGTAACCCCTTGATCTATAAAAGGAGGCCCATGGCAACCATAGAGAGGATTCGGACCTTTGTACACACATACGCGCGTAGCAGCTCTCGTCCTGAGGCAACCCTGTCGGGCTAGAGCGCTGTGTTTTCACCACAATCCACCAATGCAGGAGTAGAGTTTTATGCCTCACGGCGGCCCGAACCTAGGTAAAATCGACCGCATGATCTCTGTAGTGCTGCGCCATGCTTCTTCGGTGTTTGTGCAACGTGCTTGTCCCGGGAGAGATCTTAACGGGAACAACTCCCCTTCGGCTGTTGAGCCGCCCCTCCCGCCAGACCACCGGTCCTCGCGGTCAAGGGATGCGCTCCCACGAAGGAGGAGTTGCCGCTGGTCCTCGTTGGCGAGCCCCAGGATCCAACTTGGGCACGCCACATAGTCCATTTCTTCCAAACTGGAGAACTTCCCAAAGAGAAAGAAGAAGCTGAAAGAGTAGCCCGGAGGGCCAGTATGTATCAGTTCGTGGATAACACACTATACAGAAGAAGGCCCAATGGTGTGAAATTGAAGTACATTTTCCGGGAAGAAGGAAAGGAACCGCTGGTGGAGATACACAAAGGCATGTGCGGCTCACACATCGGATCAAGGGCTCTGGTTTGAAAAGCCTTCCGATGAGGATTTTACTGGCCCACGGCCCTCCAAGATGCAGCTGAGCTGGTCACTAAATGTGAAGCCTCCTAGTTCCATTCCAAGGACATCCATCTGCCTGCCCAAGCTCTTCAGATAATCCTTTTGTCATGGCCGTTTTCGGTCTGGGGGCTCGACATCTTGGGCCCTTTCCCCTGTGCTGCTGGGGGCTTTGAATTCTTGTTCATTGCAATCGACAAGTTTACAAAGTGGAGTAGAAGTCGTGAGAAAGGTGACTGCTCAATCAGCTATCAAGTTCTTGAAAATATTGGTGTGCCACTTCAGAGTTCCTGCCTGAATCATCATTGACAATGGCACCCAATTCACGAGCCATGCCTTCATGCTATACGTTCATGACCTCAGAAGCAAGATCTCATTTGCCTCTGCTGCACATCCAAAGAGCAATCGGCAAGGTGAGAGGGTGAATGCTGAAGTGTTGAGAGGACTCAAGACGAGAACATTTGATAAGTTGCGGAAGTGCGACAGGAGATGGATTGACGAGCTACCGATGGTTCTTTGGTCCATCAGAACGACACCACATCGAGCTACCGGGCAGACTCCCATCTCCTTAGTCTATGGGGCAGAAGCAGTTATCCCCATGAAACTCATTTACGGTTCAGCTTGAGTGCTTGCCTACGATGAAGTGGCATAGGAACAGCACCGGTGTGACAACGTTGTGCTTCTTGAGAAGAACCATCTCTCGGCTGGTACTCGTGCTGCACGCTATCAGCAAGCCCTGCGTCGCTATCGTAGCCGCATGGTTCATGCCCGGTGTTTTGAGGAAGACGACCTTCTCTTCAGGCGCGTTTAGTCCGCCAAGTATACAAACAAGTTGACGCCAAAGTGGGAAGGCCCTTACCAGTTAGTACGAGTCACCAAACCTGGCGCAGTCCGTCTAGAGACCGGAGATGGCATTCAATTGCAAAACTCATGGAATATTGAGCATCTCCGCAAGTTCTACCTGTAAGGCGCGGCTATCGGGCCCTGCCCGGCATCCACCCTTTTGTACAGGCCTTGCCTCTATTGCATGTAAACCCTTGTACAAAGCCAGGCGCAGACCTTGAGCAACAGAGAAATAAATGAAGCACTGGGGGCCCTCGACAAATTGCATGCATGCATAAGCATATCATGAGCATTGCATGTTCATGTATATAAGATCGCATCTTGCATCATTTTCATCTGCATCCTGCCGTGGACTTGGTCCCAACGAGGAGATGAGAAGACGAGCCTACAATGCGATCCCCGGCAAGCCAAACAGAGTAGTCCTTTCTTTTATCCATACACATTCTGTAAGTGCCATAAACATTCTATAAGTGGAGACATGTGCATCAGAAAACCCCGCCACCTTCAAAATTTAGGTGCTCACATCCTATGACTCGAATGTTGCTTTGGTTAGGATGGTCGCAGTGGCCTTCAGCGAAAAGGGTCTGGCATGGGGCTAGTCCCTCTTTACATTTTCTGCACGGCAAGCTTAATTCCGTGGCAACGAAATGAGGGTACTGGCAGGATAGCCTGCCGAAGGAAACTTGTTTGCTTAAAAGTATAGAGGCATTCCACCCCTGCATGGACTCATTACATGCACAAGTGTTCGGCAAGGTTTATCTTTTTCATTAACATGCTGATCAACAAGTACAAATATTACAGAACACAAACATGGATCAAAGAGATTGCATAATTTGAACTAAAGTTTGGCAAGCGCCTACATATTTTAGATTAAAAAATATTAGTGCCTCGTGATGCCCTTTCTTCTCCCTCTCCTCCTAGACACTGCGGCAATAGGTGAAGAGCGTGATGTTGCCTGAGATGCGTCGGTGTATCGCCAAGGAATAAGGGAGGATGAAACACATCAATGGTAAGGTATTTCCTCAGTGATGAGACCAAGGTTATTGAACTAGTAGGAGAACCACGCAACACTACGTAAACGGTACCTGCAGAAAAATAACAAATACTTGCAACCCAATGCGTTAAAGGGGTTGTCAATCCCTTTCGGGTAGCGGTGCCAAAAAGTGACGTAAGGATAGGATAAAATTGCAGTAGATTGATAGATGCAAAAAAAGTAAATAAAACGCAATAAGGTATTTTTGGGTTTTTGATAATATATATCTGAAAATAAAAGAAGCAAATAAAAGAAATGGCAATTGGTGGATCTGAATGTATATGATCGGAAAGTTGACCCGGGGGCCATAGATTTCACTAGTGCCTTCCCTCGAGAAAATAACAACAGTGGGTAGACAAATTACTATTGGGAAATTGATAGAAAATCAAATATTTATGATGATAATCAAGACAATGATCATGTATATAGGCCTCACATCCAAGATTAGCAGACCGACTCATGCCTGCATCTACTACTATTACTCCACACATCGACCGCTAACCAGCATGCATCTAGTGTATTAAGTTCATGGAAAAACGGAGTAATGCAATAAGAATGATGACATGATGTATACAAGATCTATTCATGTAGGAATAGACCCCATCTTTTTATCCTTAATAGGAACGATACATGCGTGCCTTGCTGCTCCTTGTGTCACTGGGAAAGGACACTACAAGATTGAACCCATTACAAAGCACCTCTTCATATTGCAGGATAAATAGATCAAGTTGGCCAAACAAAACACAAATATCGGAGAAGAAATACGAGGCTATAACAATCAAGATTGGATATTAAATCAAGGCAAATCTGAGATAAACTGACAATTCATCGGATCCCAAAAAACACACCGCAAAGAGTCATTACATCAAATAGATCTCCAAGAGATCGTTTTATTGAGATACAAAGAGAGAAAAAGCCATCTAGCTACTACCTACGGACCTGTAGGTCTGAGTTGAAGTACTCACGCAACATTGGAGAGGCACCAATGAGGATGATGAACCGCTCCGTGCTGGTGTCTAGATTGGATCTGTGGTTTCTAGAACTTGCGGTGGCTGGAATTGATTTTCGTCGACTCCCCTAGGGTTTCTGGAGCAAGGAGGCATTTATTGAGCGAAGAGGCGGTGCGGGAGGCCACCGAGGTGGGCACAACCCACCTTGGCGCATGTGGTGGACTAGGTGGTGGGTTGTAGCCCCCTCGGGGCACCCCCAGGTGCTTCTCTGGCCCATCTGGTGTCATCTGGTCCAAAAAAACCACAAAAAGTTTCATTGCATTTGGACCCCGTTTGATATTGATTTTCTATGATGTAAAAAACAACCAGAAAATAGTAACTAGCACTTGGCACTATGTCAATAGGTTAGTCCCAAAAAATGATATAAAATGATTGTAAAACATCCAAGAATGATAATATAACAACATGGAACAATAAAAAATTATAGATATGTTGGAGACGTATCAGCATCCCCAAGCTTAATTCCTGCTCGTCCTTGAGTTGGTAAATGATAAAAACGGAATTTTTGATGTGGAATGATGCCTAACATGTTCATCACATATTATTTCCTTTATAGCATGGACAATTGGACTTTTATATGGTTCATAGCAATAGTCTAGTTTTGACAAGAGGACTTTAATCAAGCACATCATCAAACAGACCATGCCTTTCAAAATATCAACACTAAAGCAAGTTATCCCTAGCGCATTATGCTCAATCATTGATCCATTCATGAAGCACAATTGCATATTAGCTACACCCAATGCTCAAGTATGATCATAGAACCCCTTAGTTGATGCTTTATAAGAGAAGATGGAGACTCAAGAAAAAATAAAAATTGCTTAAAGTAAACAGAAAGGCCCTTCGCGGAGGGAAGTGGGGATTTGTAGAGGTGCCAGAGCTCGAAGCGAAAATAATAGAGATAGAACATTTTGGGTGGCATGCTTTTCCTATCAACGAAAACGATCGAGTAGTTCCCAATACTTTCCATGCTAGATATATCATAGGCGGTTCCCAAACAAAAAATAAAGTTTATTCCTTTTTCCACCATACTTTCACATTCCATAGCTAACCGAATCCATGGGTGTCATCATACCAACACTTTCTAAGGAATTTATTATTTGACCACATAAAGTAAATTCATTTTTCATTTCGGGACTGAGCATCCCTAATACCTTTGTCATACTCTCATGCAATGACAAGTGAATAAACACTCATCTTGAGAATAACACATCTAGCATGGAAATATATCAGCCACCCCCTACCGTTTCATGAGCGGTATGAGCAAACAAAAGAGGAATTTATTTTGAAAATTAGAGATGGCACATACAAATTTGCTTAGAATGGCAAAAGAATACCGCGTATAGGTTGGTATAGTGGACTCATGTGGCAAAAACTGGTTTAAAGGATTTGGGATGCACAAGTAGTGATCATACTTAGTGCAAATTAAGGCTAGCAAAAGATTGACAAGCATCCATCCAAGAAACAAAAAATATCATAAGCGAGCATTATGCATAACTAACACCGAATAATGCACCACAAGTAGGATATAATTTCATTGCATAACTATTGATTTTCGTGCTTGCATAGGGAATCACAAACCTTAACACAATATTCTTACTAAAGCATAATTACTTATCAATATGACTCACGTATAACTATCATCATATATCAAAACTATTACAAAGAATCAAGTTTATTTTTTCCAATGATCTTCATGGAAGTTTTTATTATATCCTCCTTGGATATCTATCACTTTGGAACTAGTTTCATATGTTGCCTTCAATAATATCAAACAAATATAAGTGAAAAACATGAGCATCATATTTCTTTCTCTCAAATTAATCTCAGTGAAGCATGAGAGAATTTCTTCAAAGATAACAAAGCACACCGTGCTCATAAGTGAAGCACTAGAGAAATTCCAAGGCTCATTGTGTAATGCCCTCGATGCGGCTATATCTCCCACGTGTCGAAGCACGACTTAGAGGCATAACAACATTGAAAGCAGTGTCGCAAGTGAGGTAATCTTCACACAACCCATGTAATACATAAGGGAAAGAGATACATAGTTGGCTTACAATTGCCACTTCACAAAATACATGAATAAAGCATTACAACATCCAAATGCAATCAAGGTCCGACTAAGGAACCAAAATAAAGAAGAACCCCAAATGCGACAAAGGTCCCCGATCGACCCCAACTGGGCTCCACTACTGATCAACTAGAACGAAGCAACGCAAAGGACAAGATCTTCATCGAGCTCCTCCTGAGCTGGGTTGCGTCATCTGCATGGACTCATCGACACCTGCAAACTGGTTTTGGAAGTATCTGTGAGCCACGGAGACTCAGCAATCTCGCACCCTCGCGATCAAGACTATTTAAGCTTATGGGTAAGGTAAAGGTATGAGGTGGAGCTGCAGCAAGCGACTAGCATATATGGTGGCTAACATACGCAAATGAGAGCGAGAAGAGAAAGCAAAGCACGTTCGATAAAAGTATGATCAAGAAGTGATCCTAAAACAACCTACGTCAAGCATAACTCCAACATCGTGTTCACTTCCCGGACTCCGCCGGAAAGAGACCATCACGGTTACACACGCGATTGATTCATTTTAATTAAGTTAAGGTTCAAGTTATCTACAACTGGACATTCACAAATTCCCATCTGCCCATAACCGCGGGCACGGCTTTCGAAAGTTCAAATCGCTGTAGGGGAGTCCCAACTTAGCCCATGACAAGCTCTCACGGTCAACAAAGGAATAGACCTCCTCCCGAGACGTTCCGATCAGACTCGGTATGTCGGTTCTTCACGACACTTCGACGGGTTAAAACAAGTCCAGCAACACTGCCCGAATGTGCCGACAAATCCCGATAGGAGCTGCACATATCTCGTGCTCAGGGCACACTCAGATGAGACATCCTACGAGTAAAACCAACCCTCAAGTTGCCCCGAGGTGGCCCCGCAGTCTACTCGGTCGGACCAACACTCAGAGGAGCACTGGCCCGGGGGTGTTAAAATAATGATGACCCTTGGGCGCGCGACCCCCAAGGGAAAAGAAAAGGCTAGGCGGCGAATGGTAAAATCAATGTTGGGCATTGCTAGAAAAGCTTTAATCAAGGCGAACTATCAAGGGGTTCCCATTATTACCCAACCGCGTAAGGAACGCAAAATCCGGGAACATAACACCGATACGACGGAAACTAGGGCGGCAAGAGTGGAACAAAACACCAGGCATAAGGCCGAGCCTTCCACCCTTTACCAAGTATATAGATGCATTAAGATAACATGGCAATATAATGATATCCCAACAAGTAAATAATGTTCCAACAAGGAACGGTCTCCAATATTCACCTGCAACTAGCAACGCTATAAGAGGGGCTGAGCAAAGCGGTAACATAGACAATCAACGATTTGCTAGGACATGGTGGGTTAGAGGTTTAGCATGGCAATTTGGGAGGCTTGAAAGCAAGTGGTAGGCATCGTAGCATTGGCATAGCAAAAGTGCGAACATCTAGCAAAGCAAAGATAGTAGTGATTTCGAGGGTATGATCATCTTGCATGAAATCACGCAAGGAAGAAGAACGAGTCCAAGAAGAAGACAAACGGACATAGACGAATGGGTCCTCACAAACATGACGTAACCAGAACCAAACCGAAGAAGCAAACACCGGAAAGAAGCAATCAACATAGTAAAGAACCAACACATGAACATGGGATGATATGCGGGATGCGGTATGCGATGCATATGCATGATTTGACAAAGAATGCATGAACCTGGCCTCAACTTGGAAATCCAAGTGTGCCACTGGAAAGGTGAGATGAAATCACTTGAAAACGAGATAAAGAACGTCGGAATCGGAGTTACGGTTTGGAAATGGCAAGCAATTCAAATATGACCACGTTCTGCGACTTACAGCAAGTAGCCATCTAAATGCAACAAGATGGACATGCTACAGCACCCAAACATGGCATCAAAATACATGGCAGGGATCCACTCATGATGCTTAACAAAAGACTAGCACTGAGCTACGGCCAATTCATCCATTAATAGGTTCAAACAAGCATGGCAAAAATGCATTTGGTAAACAGATCTCAGACTTTGTGAAATTAACACTTGTCTGGAATTTCAGATCAGATAGCACTCTTTGGAGCATGAAAACTAGATGCTACAGGAACTGAACATGGCAAAGTAAAGCATGGCATGGAGCTACTCAAAGAGCTTAACAAAATTCCCTTAGTGACATTGAGCCAAAAGGGATCAGAAAATACAATTGCAAGCATGTGAACGTGGCAAAAACATAATCAGTTCTCAGACTTGGTGAAAACTGGGACATGCTGAAACAGATATCAAGTAGGCATGTTTACGAGCTCGATGCACTCACTACAGAGCATGTCATGATAATCCAAGTATACACCCATCAAGAATACACAAAATACAAGCTAGACATGGCAAGAACAATAACATAGCATGCACGGATCAACTACAACATCCTTGGCAAAATCGCTAACAAGTAGACAATCTGCCCAGATTCACGAAGTAGCAAAAGTAGAGCTCGATTGACTCAAGCTAGGGTGCTCCATAATTGCAAACAAAGACATGGATGGATAGCGCACTACAATATTAACAAAACATCCTTACTGATCATCCTCAAAAGAGGCACGGATCTCTGGGAAACAACATGAACATATGGCCATATGAGATAAACAGCTCAAGGACTTAGTGGAAATGCCAAGTCCCTGAAATCAGCACTAACAAGTGCACCACTTTGCAAGCTTGTGCAAGTCACCACACACATCACAAAAATACATGGGTTGCACCTCTGGAAAGATGAAAAAACCCTTAACAAAACATATGTAGAGCTCAGGGGCATATCATGCACACATTAATCAGGCAAAAATGACAAATAGCTATATGGAGCAACAGATCTGACAATTATCTCAAGTAGCACTCTTCCAACAGCATTTCGGGCATCAAGATGAACTCAAATGAAAATGATGCAATGTGAAATGATGTACTCTCTGAGACGAACATTTTCATATGCTATATGCATGAATCGGAGCTACGGATGCAAAGTTACGGCATGATGAACATAGGCATATGAATCTGGGAATTTTGGGGACTTTGTGAAATATAGACCTCTCCGAGAAAGTCAACCCGGGACGGAGACGGAGCGGGAAGGCGAGATCTGGATCTGGGTGAGGGTGTTTGGTTAGGTGAAGTGGTGGATCTGGTCCCGCTTCTTCTTCGGATCCGGCCGGACCGAACTCCGGCGAAGAGGGCGCGAGCTCCGACGATGACAGGCTCCGGCGAGGCGAGTTCGAGGCGACGGCCGGACGGCATTCGCCGGCGAGGCAGGAGGCGGCGCG